>NW_006409177.1:30367-38733 GCF_000296735.1 Chrysochloris asiatica
TAAGGTGCGCCTGACCCAAGCTATGGTATTTTCAATAACCTCGTATGCATGCGAAAGCTGGACAGCGAATAAGGAAGACCATAGAAGAATTGATGCTTTGGGGTTGTGGTATTGTAGGAGAATATTGAAATTGCCATGGCTGCCCATAGAACCAACAGATCTGTGTTGGAAGAAATGCAGCCAGAGTGCTCCTTGAAGGCCAAGATGACCAAACTTTGTCTCTCATATTTCGGAAATATTGTCATCAGGGACCAGTCCCTGGAGAAGGATATCATGTTTGGCAAGGTGGAGGGCCACAGAAAATGAGGAAAACCCCAGTGAGATGGATTGGAAAAGTTGCAGAATCAATGGGTCAAGTGTGGCAACACTGGTGAGTTTGGCCCAGGATCAGGCAATGTTTTGTTCTGCTGTGTTTAGGGTTGCTATGCGTCAGCCCCGATTCAATGGCACCTAACAACAACAACAACAAGCCATGTAATACATTTTGATATAAGAGAATGAGAGGTTTCCAACCTTATTCTTCTTCTTAAGCATGCTTTGCTTATTCTGGGTCTCTTTCCTTTCTCTATAAAGTTTGTAATAGTGCTTTCTATCTATTTGAATAATGTCATTGAAATCTGGATTGGGATTGCATTATATGTGTAAATTACTTTGGGCAGTATTGACATGTTCATCATGATGAGGCTTCCTATCCATGAACATGGTATATTCTTTCATTTTTGTAAGTGTCTTTTGGTTTCTTGTAGTAATATTTTATAATTTTCTTTGTATAGGTCCTTTGTTTTTTTATTACATTTATTCCTAGATATTTCATCCTTTGGGTGGCTTTTGGGTCTGGACCTCTCTTGGTTTGGAGTTTTTTGATAACCAAAACAATTTCTTGTATTGTTATGGGTCTGTTTAGATTTTCTACTTTACTCTGTGTAAGTTTAAGTAGGTCGTGTTTTTCTAAAAATGTATTAATCTCTTCTATGTTTTCAAATTTTTTGGAGTACAACTTTTCATAGTATTCTGTTATTGTCCTTTTGATTTCCTTTGGTTCCATTGTGACATCCCCCATGTGGTTTCTAATGCATTTTATTTGTGTCTTTTCATTCTTTTCTTTTGTTACGTTTGTCAATGGTTTGTCAATTTTGTTAATCCATTCAAAGAACCAGCTTCTTGTCCTGTTGATTCTTTCTGTAGTTTTTCTGTTTTCTGTTTTATTTATTGCTGCTCTAATCTTTATTGTTTCTTTTCTTTTGATGGCTGTTGGTTCCCTCTGTTGGTCTGTTTCTAATTGTTGTAGATGCTGTGTTAATGTGTTAATTTTGGTTCTTCTTCTTTTTGAATGTGTGCGTTTATTGTAATAGATTTTCCTTTTAGCACCACTTTTGCCCTGTGCCAAAGATTTTGGCATGTTGTATTTTAGTTCTCATTTGTTTCTAGGAACTGTGTGAATTCACATTTTATTTCTTTTGACTACCCAGTTGCTTTTCAGCAGGGCACTATTCTGTTTCCATGTGCTTGATTTGATTTCCTTGGTCTTCCTATTGTTGATTTCTAATCGATAGCATTGTGGTGTGAGAAGATGCTTTATAGTATTTTGATGTTTGTAAATTTATGGAGGTTTGTTTTGTGGCTTAACACAAGGTCTATTCTGGAGAATATTCCACGTGAACTGGAAAAGAATGTGTATTGTGCTATTTTTGGGTTGAATGCTCTGTACACATCTATGAGGTCCAGTTGGCTGATTGTGTTGTTTAGTTCTTCTGTGTCTTTGTTGACTTTCTTTCTTTTTGTTCTATCCATTTTTGAAAGTGGTGTATTAAAATTGCCCATTTATTGTAGATTCATCTATGTCTTTCTTCAAATCTATTTGAATTTGCTTTATATATTTTGGAGCTATTTCACTGGCAGAATGGATATTTACATGGTTATGTCATCTTGTTCAATTGTCTCTTTAATTATGAGGTAATGTTCATATTTTTCTATTATGTTGGTTTTTGCCTTAAAGTTTATTTTATCAGAGATTAGTACTCCCATGACTGTTTGTTTTTTTATTGCAATTTACTTGGTATATATTTTTTTCAATCTTTGACTTTTAATCTGACTTTGTCTCTGTGTGTAAGATGAGTCTCTTACAGACAGCATATTGAAGGATCTTGTTTTCTTATCCAATCTGCCACGGTCCGCCTCTTAACTAGTGCATTTTATCAGTTTACATTCAGTATAATTATCAGTAGGTATGGTTTAATTGCTGCCATTCTTTGTGTGTGTGTGTGTGTGTGTGTGTGTGTGTGTGTGTGTGGTGCTGTTGTTTTCTTTGTTCTGTGTTTCTTCCTGTGCTGAGTTCGTGGTGTTTGTGTTCATTCTTTAAGTTTCCTTGTAGTTTCAATGTTTCCAATTTGTTTTCAGATTTTCATTTTCTTGATACTTTGTGAAGTATTATTTTTCTTTGAGGTTACCTTGTATTACATTAACTTTTCCCTCTATTTAGTGCAGTCTATTTCACCCTATAATTTACCTGACCTTCTCACCATATGGATCTCTGTTCCTACGTGTTTTCCTTCTTTCACATTGTAATTGTTTTGGTCATAGACTGACCGCTCCAGTCCTCTGAGTTTGTTCTTATACTTTTGTTCTGTTCCCAAGTCTTCCGTTTTTCGATTGAGTTCCAGGAAGTGACGCCACTTATGTCAATCTCAGGTTGTCTGTTCTTTGTTGTTTCTCAGTCCACATAACTACCTTAAGGATGTTTTGTAGCCCAGGGTTTGCTTTGGAAAAAGCAAACCTTAGCTTCTGTTTATGCTGGAATGTTTTGATTACACACTCATATTTGATTGATAGCTTTGTCGGATAAAGGAATCTTGGTAGACAATTTTTTTCTTTCAGGATTTTATATATGTCTTTCCATTGCCTTCTTGCTTGAATGGTTTCTTCTGAGAGATCTGACCTAAATCTGACTTGCTTGCCTTTGTATGTAATGCTTCTCCTTTCCTTAGCTGCTTTCAGGATTGTCTCCTTATCTTTAATTATTGATAGCTTGATTATGATATGCCTTGGTGATTTTCTCTTGGGGTCTATCCTTCCTGGGTTTCATTAAATTTTTTGAATGCTTATCTTTCCACTTTTCAGAATGTTAGAGAAATTTTCTCCCAGAAGCTCTTCAACTATCTCCTTTGTGAACTTGTGTGATTCTTCCTGTTCTGGAAGGCTGATAATTCTTATATTATTCCTCTTCGTGTTGTCCAACATGAATCTTAGACCTTCTTTGGATTTTTTTTTTATACTTCACTGCATCTCTACCCTATCCACAATCAAGTCCCACCTCCAAATAAAGTTCTATTGACAGAGGAGAGAAAATATTTTAATCCCCATGTGGAAAATACAATCCTCTTCAAGAAGTATGTTTGAGGACATTAGTAGAGTAGGCGCAGACCCATGTTATTTTGAGATAATATCACATAAAGCAACAGAATATGAAATATTATAATAGTTGTAGGATCACAAGCCCACTCATCACTTCTACTCGGCATCGATACCCATGTTCTTTTGCAGATGGTGTTGACAGATCATGTTGTGTACAGTGTTTTTCCTCAATTTTTTTTTTTGTACAATATTCTAGACCTTTTTTCCTTATTTTTGATCTAAGTTTAATGATTTACCCCTATTTTCTGAAAGATGTATTTTCTTGACAAATAATGTCTGACTACCCAGAGTAAGATTTAAAGCAGAAGCAAGAAAGGAGGTGACTTTTGATTTGTGGTGAATCAAGAGTCCTGGTACAACCATGTTGTACAGGAGTGAGCAGAGAGAGTATCAAGAGAGCACTCCTATCTCAGAGGTCTGAAGGATTTGCAGAGAAAAAGGTGTGAGTATTCCTTTTAGTTCTTTCCTTTTACACTGTCTATCCATCGCCACCTTGCAAACCACAGGGGTACCTGAATGAGTAGAATCCCACAGAGAAGGTTCTGCTAAGCACATGGAAGGATCTGCCAAATGAGGATCGCTGGGCACAGAATCAAAAGATGGAGAGGCGTCAACAGTAAGAGTTTGCGACAGGAGTGTCTTCCAAAATGGGTCTGGCAAGCTATGGACTGATTCTCATTAGGAGAAACACCTGAACAGAGTTGAAGGGGAGGAAGGAGAAAAGGGCAAAAACAAAACCTTGAGTTACATCATAAGGTGCAATGGGAACATCTTGAAATTTCTCAGGTGGCTTTGAAGGCAAGAGGACATAAATTGGCAATAAAATCCTACTCCTATTTTGCTACTTTGTGTGTGTGTGTGTGTGTATGTGTGTGTGTGTGTGTGTGTGAGTGATTCTGGACTTTAGTGTCTAGTCTGCATTTTTTGTCTCCTCTTAACCATGAGGGATTTTTCTCTTACTACCTTACGTAACTGGAGACAGCAATTGAGGAAATACAGACAAACTTTAATTGCACCATATAAAACCCCACCATCTGTGCAAGAGCTAATATCAGCTGCTATACACCAGACCAGCATCTAAAACCAACACCTGCTAAAAACACTGAATTCACCTGTAAGAGCAGTGAAAGAGAAAACAGTCTCCTGATCACATATACCAGAAGGCAATTGCAGAGAGCTTAAAAATTCAGGAACACACATGCATCTAATTATACAAATACAACAATATCACAAAGCCTAAAAAGCAAAAGAAAAATTTCTGCTCACATACATAAACAACACAGACTAGCTAAAACAAATGAGCAAGAGGACAAGCTAGACTTTATATTGGAAGGAGTGCAGGCTTTGGAACAGCCCAATGAAGAATTTAAGGTTGGCCCAGGATCGGGCAGTGTTTTGTTCTGCTGTGCATAGGGTCACTATGAGTCAGTACTGAGTTGATGGCACCTAACAACAATAGCAACAACTATTATTATAAATTTGTCTGTTTCTTTCTTCAATTCCATCAGTGTTTGCTTTATATATTTTGGGGCTCTTTCATTGGGAGTGTGGAAATTTATTACGATTATGTCATCTTATTCAATTGACACTTTAATTATGAGATAATGTCCTTCTTTATCTATTATGCTGGTTTTTTCCTTAAAGTTTATGTTATCAGAGGTTAGTATTGCCAATGCTACTCATTTTTTATTGCAGTTGTCTTGGCATATTTTTTTCCCATCCTTCAACTTTTGATCTCTTTTTATCTTTTCCTGAAAGTTATGTCTCTTGCACACAGCATATTGCAGGGTCTTGTTTTCTTATCTATTCTGCCATTCTATGTGTCTTGATTAGTGCATTTAATCTGTTAACATTCAGGGTAATTATCAATAGGTAAGAATTAATTGTTGTAATTATGTTTGCTTTTTTTGTGGTACTGTTGGTTTGTTTGGTATGCCTTCCTATGTGAGGTCATGTTTTTTTGTGCTCTTTCTTGTCAGTTTCTTCATACTTTTAATGTTTCCATGGTTTTCTAGAAATTTCATTTTTTTGTTTTGTAGTGAAATACTAATTTTCTTTGAGGTTACCCTATATTCTATTAACTTTTTCCTCCATTTAAAGCTGTCTATTTTATCCTGCAGTCTAACTGACCTCCTCACCACCTGGATCTCTGTTCCTATATTTTCCCCTTCTTTAATAACATTGTTTGGATCATAGAGCGAGCTCCAAGGTCCTCTGAATTACTTCTTGCATTTTTGTTTTGTCTGGACTCTTCTATCTGTTGTTTGATTCCTGGTGGTTTTGCCTCATCTGTCAATCTCTGGCTGTTGGTGGTGCTTGTTGGTTTTCAGACCAGAGAACTCCACTTAGTATGCTTTGAAGTGCTGGTTTGGATTTGACAAAGTCCCTAAGCTTCTGTTTGTCCTGGAATGTTCTGACTGTACCACTGTATTTGATTGACAGCTTTGCTGGATAGACGATTCTTGGCTATCAGTTTTTTGTTGTTGTTGTTGTTTTAGTATTATATATATATATATAATCCCATTGCATTCTTGCCTGCATGGTTTCTGCTGATTGAACAGCGCTTAATCTGATTTGCTTGCCTTTGCAAGTAGCTCTCTTCTTTTCTATAGCTGCTTTCAGGATTCTCTTCTTGTCTTTGATTTTGGAGAGCTTTATTATTATATATCTTGATGGTTTTCTTTTGGGCTCTATCCTTCCTGGGGTTTGTTGAGATTCTTGTATGCTTATCTTTTTGTTTTTCATTGGGTTGGGAAATTTTCCTCCAGAAACTCTTAAACTATCTCTTCTGTGGTTATCTGTGATTCTTCCTGTTCCAGAAATCCAATTATCCTCAGGTTCTTCCTCTTCATGTTGTCCGACATGAATCTTAGACTTTCTTCAGATTGTTTTTATTGTTTTTTTTCTCCTTGGTCTTCTGTTTTAGCAGTAATGAGAAATTTATCTTCAAGCTCGTTGGTTCTGGTTCTATCTCTTCAATTCTACCCCTTTGCCTTTCCTGTGTATTGTCCATTTCTAATATTTTATTATTAATCACTTGGACCTCTTTTTTCAGGTTTTAATTTTTTTTCAATGCAATTTCTATCTTATTTGATTGTGTCTACAGCACTTTCCTCACTTCTTTCTTATTTTTCTCAACCCCTCTGTGGAGTGTTTGAATCACTTCAGTATCATTCATCTGAATTTCTTTTCAGGGAGTTCCAAAGCCTACCCTACTTCCAGTAGAAATTCTAGGACTACTTCTAGCTCATTTGATTCAGGTACTCTATCTTACTTTTGGACATGAACTGAGATATTCTATTGTTTTGGGGCATTTTCAATAAATAGATATGTTTTCAATAATTAGATGAATGTCTGTTACTCTATTAGTAAACTTTCTGAGTGCCTCTGGTAGGTGTGATCAGGAGATAGTCTTCCCTTTTCACTTCTCTTATAACTCAACTGATAGCAAATTTAGCAAGTGTTTGCTATCCATGTAGTGTATAGCAGCTGGTATTGGCTCTATACTGGATGGTTGGATATTACAATGTGTGACTTTAGCTTGGCTATATGACCACAATTGCTGTCTCCTCTCTGTGGGTAAAATAAGGAGAGAAAGAGCAAGGTAAAAGGGAGACAAAAAAAAGTAGCAATATAGTCCAGGTGTTTGTGCTTCTGTGAAACAGTTCACAGCTAAGCAGATCTGTATGCATGCATGTTAGAACCCTCTGGGGTGAGCAGGATATCTGCTCAGTCAAGCACTCCCTCTAGTCACCAGAGTAGATGTGCACAGACAAAGAAAGTGAAATCAGCAGACGAAAGATTATTCAGGTCTCTGCTGCAGTATTACTGCATTTCAAGATGATGGCACTCTTCTTAGGACTGCTGTGCCAGCCATCTGCTTAAAAGCAGCACTCATATGTAGTTCGTAGTTCCAGAACCATCCCTTGTATCTGCTTTGTCACTGTTTTGTAATATTGTTGGCAAAGGTCTGCTTGGCACTTTTCTGTAATCTGCCATCAAGCCAACTTGGGGATAAGAATCATATGATTCAATAATGAATAACTGTTATCATGACTAGTTGCAGTTGTCAGAACTCTCAAAGTAGAAGTTTTGTAGCATAAAGCGAGGAGTAGTTAATATAACATTCCAGGAACAGAGGACCATCAAATGGAGAAGAGCATGAATGGAATGTGCAACCTTAACCAGAGAAGCAGTGACACCAGAGATGGTGACATCGGGAGATAGAGCATCTGAAGACTCTAGACTCATGTAAGAGAAAATCTGTGTGTATGTGGCCAGTAGTCAGGCTTGCAGAATATGCCCTTTGATTGTTTAAATGATTATATATTCCTGAGTGTTTTTGTTTATATCAAATCAAACAAAACAGATGGAATAAAAGCAAATAATACTGAATAATGATGCCTGGTGGAGAGTTAAAATAAATTTGCAACAAATCATGTACTTATTGATTATCATCTGGACTTAAAGCAAATTTAAATTTCATTAAAAAAGGATATAGTAAACAAAACAAAACCAAAAACCCAATAGTGCAAGAATTCCAATTATATCCTTTAACTAAAATCTACAAATATAAAGGCTGAAAAGGGTCTGTCATTTTTTACTTTGGAATATACATAGTTGTGATATAATTTTGATAGTAGTCTAACAAAGTGAAATAATCATCAGACAATGAGATAGAAAACTTCAACCCTGGTACTTGCTAGATGGCCAAAAAGAAATTCTGTACACACACACACACACACACACACACATAAGTGTTAATCTATCTTATCAAACACATAGATCATTATTGAAGTTCTGAAGTTAAGAATTACATGCTTAGCACTGTGCTCTGATTTTGTGTTTATGAAGCATCATGTTGGCCTAATTTCAGTGATACTCAGTCCCTGGGTACAAGCTACCACTTCAGGGGTTGATGGAAATCCACTGCATGGTGATTAGCTCCTCAGTCA
>NW_006409177.1:40006-40475 GCF_000296735.1 Chrysochloris asiatica
CTTGGTATGATGAGGATAGTTTTGGAAAATGTTTGTTTCTATTCTTTCATTCTATTCTGTTCTCTTATATATAGAAATACAAGTAAACACTTACATAATTGAACTATATGCACTTTAATATGTATATATATCCATTTCTGTTGTGTCAATGATGACTAATAGTGACCCTATAGGAGAGAGTAGAACTGCCCCATAAGGTTTCCTAAGCTGTATTCTGTAAGGTAGCAAACTGAAAAGTCATGTTCCCTTGGAGTCATTTGGTGGGTTCTACTGGCTCAGCTATGAGTCAGAAGCCTAGGGTTTAGCCATTTCAAAAGGTGTTCATCATGATTCAAAATTGACTTTTTACCAATTTCTATTTTAGGAGATTGTAAAAGTTTATTTTGTGAGTTAGCTTTTCATTTTGATAGAATTTCAGACTTGAAAAAAATTGCAAGAATAGTACTAGAATTCCAGTATATCCCTTGAC
>NW_006409177.1:42331-43425 GCF_000296735.1 Chrysochloris asiatica
ACAGGAAAGGAAAGGATGATAACTCAAGATTGTGTTAAGTTGGTTATCCACAGGTTCCAGTATCATTGTGGTCAAAGTTTTCCCTGTAGGATGTGAACACACTCACAGTTCTAAGTGTATATTTGCATCAGGATGATGTAGCAGGGCCTCTGGACTATATCAAGCAGCAAGTTTACCAATAAAAACCAAGAGATGTGTTTGTGAGAGAAGGTGTTGGGGGAATGTGTAGGGTCAAGCTACTACCAGGTTATTATTATAAACAGTTAGTTGGAGGAAATGATAGGCCACAGGTTGAGATGAGGAATAAAAAATGCCTGACACAACAAGTGTTTATCAGTTAAAAGTAATATAAGTTTTTCATGTTTTATTTCCTTTAACATGAACTATGAAATACCTAGAATAGACAAGTATATGAAGATCAGCTTAATAGTGGTTTCCAGGGAAAGGCTAGAGAGAGAAAAGGGAAAAAATTACTTAAGAAGCATTGAGTTCCTCTTATTGTGATTATACATTTGGCATGAATATTAATGATGATTGCACATGATCTATATAAAGGCCTCACTGAATTGTAAATGTGAAAAATATTGAATTAGCAAGTGTTGCATTAACAATATTTTTACATGTGAAAATATTATTCTTGCAGATTTCTCCAAAAAGAGGTATGTGCTTACATCAGCTCATAGTAAATGGAGAAGCAAAAAAATGTGACTGAATTCATTCTTTTGGGTCTTACAAGGAATCCACAGCTGAGGAAAATATTTTCTGCTGTATTTCTGATCATGTATGTGGCCACCATGTTTGGAAACCTGCTCATTGTGATCACTATGATTGCAAGTCAGAATCTGAGGTCACCTATGTATTTTTTCCTTACTTCACTGTCCACCATGGATGTCACCTATTCTTCTGTCACTGCCCCCAAGATGATAGTGGACATGCTCACAGATAGAACTACCATCTCCCTTGAAGGATGCTTGGCCCAGATATTTGCCGGACATTTCTTTGGTGGGGTGGGAATCATCCTTCTCATCGTGATGGCCTATGACCGCTATGTGGCCATCTGTAAACCACTACACTACATGACCATCATGAGTCCT
>NW_006409177.1:43905-45221 GCF_000296735.1 Chrysochloris asiatica
TGTGATCTATACCCTGAGGAATGCAGAGGTGAAAAATGCCATGAAGAGATTTTGGATGAAACAATTAATAATGGTTGATTACTAGTTTCCATGCCAAGAACAATTTTTCCTAAAAATACAGTGAGGTCTCACCCTCTGCAATCACTCCAATCTCTTGCACACACAACACCCAGAGGCCTCTTTTAAGCATACAAATCCACTGAGGATACTCCACTGCTCTGCCTACTACCCACCTATCCAATGCCTTTTGTGCTCCATCCTCTTTCTTACAAATTCTGGTCACCTTGTATTAGATTTCTTTCTTTGTTTCCTTGTGTCTTTCTTCCTATCCAATATCATTTTATATTTCTTTGTCTTTCTCACAAGGCTCTCCTCACCTTTTATTATCTTTCTTGCTTCATTCGTCTTTCTTTCTTTCTATTTGTTTTTGGACAATTCAAGCCTTTCCCAATTCATGAATTTTATTTTCACCTTCTCTTTGCTCGATTCTTCCTTCTAGGATGTTTTGTCTGACTGAATCTCTCTTTTTCATTTTCAGATGACTGCTCAAAACCTCATGAAGTCTTTATTAATCGTTCTAATTTTGCATTTTCTCTAGTTCTTCATCCCTAAGATGAATGTGAAGCTTAATTTATAATTAAACAAGTACACTTTTATTTTCTCTCTTTTCCAAGATTGGAATCCCCATCAGGGCAGTGCTTGTGTTTATTCTTCCTTGATGTAAACTCAGGGACTCACCATATACCAGTCACCTAACCCAGTTGCCCTGGAATCAATTCTGACTCATGACAACCTCATATCTGCTAGAGTGGAACTGTTTTCCATTCAGTCTTCAGTGGTTGCTTTTTTTCAGAAGTAGATTTTCAGGTCTTTCATTTGAGAAACTCTGTGTGGACTGGAATCTTCAACTTTTCTGCTAGCAGCAGACAGCAATAACCGTTAGCACCACTCAGGCACTCACTGAGCCACCCAGGAGATACTTAATTAACACCACTGAAAATATATCAATTTTAAAGTAACTTAGTTGTTGTGTTTTAACATTTTCAATAGTAGGGAAAAATAGGCAAAATACATACATATAAACCCTTAAATAGTTAAAATGTCTCAGCTTGTATGCTACCAAGTATCCTCTTTTAGAGACAACTATAATCTCAGTTTGTTGTTGTTGTTGTAAAGTGCATTTGTGTCGATTCTGATCCATAGAGACCCTGCATTTGATTTCCAAGGAGTGGCTGGTGACTCTAAAGTCTAGCACATTAAACCACAGTGCCACACCAGGACTCCTATAATTTCCATTTAGTTTATCTAATATACGG
>NW_006409177.1:46899-47873 GCF_000296735.1 Chrysochloris asiatica
TTCAAAACAATAGGCTAGACATGCAAATAACCTCTTTGGAATAAAAACCAAAATGGAAATCTTTCACAAAATTATAGATTCCAGATACTTGGTATCAAAACCTTTGCAAATATGTTTCACTTACTGTTTGTTATGTCAACAATATAACATGACTTTTACTGCCTGATTACAATACTTTAGAGTTAAATACCTGGATTCATTTTCTATTTCTTCACCTTGCACCAAGTCAAAGAAGAATACAAAGTATCTGACAATGTGAGAATATTGGTCCTTAAGAACCTTATGATGATCAGTTTTTAATTTCTTTTATAGAATTTACTAACTGGAGCGACCATAGTCACATCCTAAACCTTATTGTTTTTATAATCTGCTCTGCAAATTTATCATTGTTAAAGGTAGTTTCAGATAGATAACCAGGATGTGGTATGGTGGTTATGTGCCGTGGAGTTGGTTCTGACTCATAGTGACCCTGTGCAGGGATACTGAGGCTGTAAATCTTTTTGGGAGCAGAAACCTTCATTTTTTCTCCATGGATCACTTTGTAGTTTCAAACTACTGACCTTAAGGTTCGCAGCCAGATTCATAACCTCTACTCTACCATAGTGCACTTTTACTTACCTGAAAAGAAGTAAAATACTGATACCTTTCTCAAACTGGGAAACATTATGCTGAGTGAAATAAAGCAATCACAAAAGGATAAACACTGTGTAATCCCATGCCTGTGAAATAGAATTGTTGTTTTTGGTGTTGTTAAGAGCCATCGATGAGTTCTGACTCATAAAAAAATAGGGTTTCCACGGTGCATCAGGTGAGCTTGAACAGCAGACCTAGCAGTTCAAACCAACTTTGTTCAGTGCATGAACCCTCAACGCCATACCAAGACACTATGAAGTATTTAGATTAGGCAAATATATAGATAATAAAGTTTACTAGTGGTTACCAAGAGCAGAAAAGAGGGAGAAATTGAGTCATTG
>NW_006409177.1:50646-54124 GCF_000296735.1 Chrysochloris asiatica
TTTGAACTGCAAGGTTAGTGGTTCAGGCTCACCAGCTGCTCCTCAAAAACCCTACACAGGGTCGATATTGGTCAGAAATGCTTCCACAGCACTTAACAACAACAACTCTCATTAACATAGCAAGGGAAACTTGTCCCAAAATGTGGTTATAACCACAAGTCTTGTGATTAGGATTTACATGACATATCTTGAAGGATACCACTCAGCCCGTAATGTCTGATGATATAGGTCTTCCCATCCCTCTTAGGAACAGAATTGCCCTTTATATTAGCAAGAAACCTTACTGAGGAACCCTGTTGGCATCATGATTAAATGAAGCTCCAATTGAGAAAATTGGGACAGCATATTTCTATAAAGATCACAATCCTTCAAATTCTATAGGGAAGATTTACTCTGTCTTATGAAGACTCTGAAGGAGCCCTGGTGGCGTAATGGGCTGCTGAGATGCAAAGTTGGTGGTTCAAATCCACTAGTGACTCTTTGAAAGAAGAAAATGGAGAGTGACTATTTCGATAAAGATTTAGTCCCATAAACCTTAAATAGGTTCATTATGAGTCTTGATCTACTCAATGACAGTGTGTGTTTTGGTATTCATGATGCAAAAGTTTAGTGAAGTAAAAAGAGAAGGAAACTTTAATTTCAAGAAAGGTGTCTGACTTTCTTCTAAACACCACCCTAAACCTCAAACTTAATGTAAAACATTATAAGAACTTGTTTCCAATTTTATTGAAATTATTTAAGCTATAAAAAGAGAACTTTTAGGTTTCTATTACTATATCACTAAAACTGCCAGCATCCATTCATTTGTATGTGACCTTCCTAACTACTGTTACAAATGAATTATCTGTGACTCTTATCAGAGGCCATCAGATTATCTTAATCTTGGCATAAGGCCTCATCCTCTCACAGTTTACACATGGACACTGGTCTAAGAATCTTTTCTGATTTCATCTATGTTCCCTCTCTAGTGAGCTGTTTATATCAACAAAGATGCAATCTACTATCTCTGTCATTAAAAACAAACAAACAAACAAAAAACAACTTTCCTTGACCTCACTTCACCCATCCTGAAATCTGCCATTTCATCTCCCTCTTTTTCACCAAAACTCAAGAGGACATCACAATATCCAACTCCCATTTATCAGCTTCCATTCTTTAAAAAACCCCTTGGTCATACTTTAATAGCTAATAATTTCTGAGAATCCTTTTCTTAAGGTCAACACTGACACCTTCATCATTAAATTTCACAGAAACTTCACATTTACCATCTTATTAAATCCATCATTAGCATTTAATCCAGTTAATTTCTCCCTCTTCCTTCACATGCTATCGTTCCATGACCAAGATCCCCAAATTATCTCCAGCACAGACATTTTTTTCCTTGAGGTTGAGAGACCTGGAAATTCTACTGCTTCCATGGTATATCTATGTGCATGACAAATAGATTTCTTCAACAGAACAAGCCCACAACTGTTCGCCTGGTTCTACTCCCATCCCAGCTGACTGCACTCATGCCATCTTCCTTCTTGATTGATGATACAAGTGGTCTATTTATTCTCTCCATTCCCCACACCCAGTCTCTCAGAAAGTCTGTGCTGACTTTATTCTTAACCTTGAATATATCCCAAGTTCAAGAATTTCTTGTCATTTTTAGAACTGTCACCTGAGCTACCATCATGTTCCACCTGGTTTCTTGCAATTGCGTTTTACCTATTCTCCTTGGTTCTACCTTTCCATCCACTGCCCCCAAAATCTATCTCCATCACAGCAGGTAGAGTTGGTCTTTAAACACATAATTCAGATCATATCATGAATCTGTTCTGCTGCAATAGCTCTCTGTGTTACTCAGAATAAAAACTAACACCTTACAATGGCTTAAGATCAGGCAGCAGTAATCTTGCTACCCTACTACCTCTTGGAACTTCTCTATCACGGCAGACTTCTCACTAACTCCTCTAGTCCCTTTGGCCCCTTTCTGCTCCTGTCACTGACTAAGTATGCTCTTGCCATAGTGCCTGCATATATAAGGGCTATTCCCTCTGTCTGGAATACTATTCCTTTCCCCCATTTCTCTGAATGACTTACACACTCACTATATGTTAATATACTTGAGAAGTGATAGTTTAGATTGCATTATCTCACACCTGGAGTCCTGGTGTGTAGCTACAGGATAATGTACTGGACCTCAAGGTCAGTTTGAAATACAAGGTTGGTGGTTCAAATGAACCAACAGCCCATGTGGGATCTCTATGTTGTTGTTGTTAGGTGCCATTGAGTCGGTACCGACCCAAAGCGACCTTATGCACAGCAGAATGAAACACTGACTGATCCTGGGCAAACCTCACTACTGTTGCCATGCTTGAGTCCATCGATGCTGCCACTTGGCCAATCCATCTCATTGGGGGTTTCCTCTTTATCTCTGACCCTCCTCTTTACCAAACATGAGATTCGTCTCCAGTGACTGGTCCCTCCTGACAATATGTCCAAAGTATGAGAAATGAGGTTTGGTGATTTTGGCACACAAGGAGCACTCTGACTGTACTTCATCAAAAGCGATCTATTAGTTCTTTTGGCAGCCCATGGCACTTTCAATATTCTCTTCCAACACCATAACTCAAATGCATCAATTCTTCTATGGACTTCCTTATTTACTGCCCAGCTTTCACATGAATATGAGGTTATAGAAAATACCATGGCTTGGGTCAGGTGCACCTTAGTTCTCAAGCTGACATCTCTGCTCTTCAACACTTTAAAAAGGTCTTGTGCAGCAGATTTGACTAATGCAATACGACGTTTGATTTCTTGACTGCTGCTTCCATGAGTGTTGCTAGTTGATCCAAGAAGAATGAAGTCCTTGACAACTTCAATCTTTTCTCCATTGATAAGAATGTTGTTTATTGGTCCAGTGGGGAGGATTTGTTTTCTTGACATTGAGATGTAATCCATACCAATGGCTGTGCTCTTTGATCTTCATCAGCAAATGTTTTAAGTCCTCTTTACTTTCATCAAGCAAGGTTGTATCATCTGCATATCGCAGGTTGTTAATGAATCTTCCTCCAATCCTGATACCATGTTTTGCTTCATAGACTCAGCTTCTCGGATTATTTGCTCAGCATACAGGTTGAATAAATATTGTAAAAGAATACAAACTTGTCACACACCTTTTCCAGTTTTAATTTAAAACCACTCAGGGATCCCTGTAGAGGGTGGCTTTGAATTGGGATCAGGTCAACAGCACTTAGCAAAAACAACCCTTAGACTTAGGAAAGTTCAACCATGTTCTTGCTTAAACATCATGGAGTTCCTTCTGCATTATTTTCTAAATTCCATCGCACCTGGATTTGGGAAGTTTGTAGTGTCTTCTGGGTGGTTTTCATTCACTACCCCAAAAAATCTATTTTCAACACAGTAGGTAGAGTTGTTCTTTAAACACATAACTTAGATCATGTCATGGCTCTATTCTGCTGCAATAGTTCTC
>NW_006409177.1:54768-56590 GCF_000296735.1 Chrysochloris asiatica
TAACAATAGAAATCAACTAATCACCTAGTTCTTCCAAGCTCCATGCCACGTGTCAGGCAGGTTTCTGGGAATTTCTGTCCACAATGTGTGTGGTCCATGTAGGCCCATCTTTCTGGTCATGGCAAGCATATATATATAGACAAAAAAGAGGTAAGTATTCTCTAATCTCAAAGGTGATTGAAGAAAGGTGCTTCTGGACCTTGACATTTCTGGGAAGTCACTCAATTTTGCATAAGTGTTCTGTTGATATGAAGTGAGGGGAGAAACACAAGAATACCCAAACTTGCAAATAATACTTACTTGACCTAGCTTCAATGGTTTGATGATCAGATCTCAACTGGAGGAAGATAAAGAAATTTTAGAGGAAGCATGTGTAAATTGCTGCAGTTTGATCAACTTGACCTATACTTATGGATCTGGTAGCTAAAAAATACCATCTGAGAAGAAAGGAGTCTTCACATCAATGTTCAAGCATATCCCCTCTGTACACAGGATTGATAGAGATGGGCAATTTAGACATTGGCTACATAAAATAGGGTGGGCTATAAAGGCACTAAGTGGCTGGCTTACAAGTTTTCAAGAGGGAATTTAGTTCCAGAGTATATGGCGAAGGTTGAGTCCCCATTAACTAGTTTTCATCCTGTCTATTTGGTCAGGTGAAAGGGGATAGGGAAAATGACGATGGGATTATTTTAATTCAATAGTGAGTAATTGTTATGACCAATTGCAATTGTCACAACCATAAATGAAGAAGATATGAAACAAAAAAAATAATTTTTTATTCCAGGAACAGAAAACCAAAGACCTCTATCAAGAGTGGGGAGAATTAGCAAAATGTGGAGTTATAACCAGAGAGGTAGGAACACCAGAAAACAAAGCAGAGACAATGGCATAGAGAGATCAAGCAGCTGAGGACTTTAGAACCATAGAATGAGAAAGGCTATGTGCCTGAGGGCATGTGACTTGCTTGCAGAATGAGTTCTTTGGTCATTTAAATTGAATTTATATTTTCTGTGCATTTTATGTATATCAGAAAAAAATGAGAGAGAGAGAGAATAGAGGTAAATACTGCTAAGCAATGTTGCATGAAGCATACTGTAATCATGGCAGCGAAACAAAATATGATTGGTTGAGTGCAAGCTATTACTCAATTCACAATAAAAGCTTAAAAAAAATGGAATTTTTCCTTTCTATTTAAAGCTCAGTAGGAATCAAATCTTACAATGATATTTGTGTAGCATACATTGTCTATAACTTCCTTTGGCCACAGTTAGAGATATGGATAAATTGTGTTTCCTATCTATCCTGGTGAATATGTTAAAACAAAATACAAATAATTAGCTCCTCTTTGCCACTGACTGAGCACCAAATCCTTGTGTCCAGTCCAGAAATTCCCTGCCCTCATCCCCAGCTGCCCTGCAGAGTCTGGAGAACTTGATCATCTCTCCTCTGGCTTCCCTTAGTCTCTCAGCCTGAAGGCACAGCTGGGAGTCACACGGTGTCTGCCCTAGGTCCATCTGATTCTCGGGACGGTTATTTTTAATATGTTCATCACTTTACATACTGATTTCCTTAGGGATCTTTTTCTCTTTTCACAGCAGCAGCAAGATAAAACATGTCAACCTAAACTATTTAACAAGTAAGATGGAATAAGTTTTTTTGTTTCCTGTTTATTTACATTTTCATATCACACAACTTTTTTTTTATATTGGTTGCATATCAGATAGGTTTTTAAAAATGATTTATTGTGAATTATGTGATAGTTTACATGGGAGATTACATCCTATCATATATCATTTCATTGCCATGGTTACAATTACCT
>NW_006409177.1:58512-59833 GCF_000296735.1 Chrysochloris asiatica
TTTTGCTATTGTAAATAGTTCTGCTATGAACATTGGTGAGCATCTTTCTTCTCATGTTATGGCTCATATTTCTTGTGGGTAAATACCAAGTAGAAGAATTGCTGGATCGTAAGGTACTACTATTTCCAACCTTCTGAAGAAACACCATATTGCTTTCCAGAGAGGTTGGATCATTTTGCTGTCCCACCAGCAATGCAGGAGTGTTCCAGACTCTCCACATCCCCGCCAGCATTTAATGTCCTCTACTTTTTTTATCTTTGCTGTTATTGTTTGTGTGAGATGATACCTCATTATTGTTTTGATTTGCATCTCTCTAATGGCTAGTGATCATGATCATTTCTTCAAAAGTTTGTTGGCTGCCCCGATCTCTTCCTTGGTGAAGTATCTGTACATGTCCTGTGGCCATTTTTTTATTGAGTTATTTGTCTTTTTCTTGTAGAGGTGCTGTAGTTTCCTATAATTTTTAGAAATGAGTCCCCTCGTCTGATGTGTCATTGCAAGGGATTTTTATCCATTCTGTGAGTTCCCTTTTTACTTTTTTCATGAAGTCTTTGGATGCACATAAGTTTTTAATATTTAGTATATCCCACTTATATATTTTGTCTACTTTTGTTTGTGTGGATTTCAAAATATTTTGTATTCTGTGAATTCTCTGTATTAATGCCCTCACATTTGTCCCTATTTTTTCATTGATGGCATTCATAATTCTGGGATTCACATTTAGATCTTTACTCTACGTTTAGTTGGCTTTTGTATAAGGTCATATCACACCACTTTTGCCAATTCAACTTTACATAGTGGTACAACTTATAGACAGCAATTGCAATCATTAGTTGTATAATCATACCCTTAATCACTATGATTTTTCCATCCCAGCAAACCAGAACTCAGTACTTTAGAAGCAATAACCATTCTTTCACCCTCTCCCCTGCCCCTTTTTTGCCTACTTTCATATTTGAATCACTAGTAATTTTTAAAGCATTTTGAGTGCTTGCTTTATCAGATTCAGACTGAGGAATTTGGTAGAATTATTCATTGACTTTAGAGATTGATGATTAAATTTGTATAATAGTGTTATTAACTGGTCTTTGCTCTTGGTGTGTGGATATTATCCTATCACAGAAGCATTGCACATCAAGATAGATTTTGAAATACTCTTTGTGATGATGAATACATCTCCATTACTTTTCAATTTGTCATTACTGGCAGAGCAATCTATATGATTTTCTGATTCAAAATGACCAATACTTATCCATTTCAGATCACTGAAGCCTGAACTATTGATTTATGAATTCTAGTTCATTTGTGATGACTTCCAATT
>NW_006409177.1:60108-61848 GCF_000296735.1 Chrysochloris asiatica
TAAGTTGTTTAGTGGCTAACCATTCAGAAGTGGTCCACTTCTCCATTTTTTAAGTCTGTTTTGGTCTGGAAGCACTGATGAAACCTGTCCAACATGGGTGACCTTCTGATATTCAAATTCCAGTGATGTAGCATCCAACATCATAGCCACAAACATGCCACCACTAAGGAGTGGTAGAAGGTAGAAGTCCAAATTTAGTGTTGGCACTAGTGAAAGGCGTCCTCTTCTTCTTCTGTAAAAAGCTCTTTATCTCTTATTATTTTCTACTTCTGTGCAATACTCATGTGGCTTCTCATTTACTTTCCCCATCTGTTTCTCTTGCTTGCTTTTTTTTTCCCTTTCTGTATCTCAAAATAGATCAATTGCAGATTTGCCCTACACTAATTGTACATCCTTAACATAGCAAAGACAACATATTAAGAAATTGGATTATAATCATAGATATTGATTTTAGGATTTTCAACACATTATTAAGATGGAAACATTTCAATTAATACTATCTGTTAACATCTGTTCCTCCCTTGCCTTTAATAATATAACTACATTTATATTAATTAACCAGTCCTCGTGGTGGTGGTGGTTAAATCCTCATTTGCTAAATGAAAGGTCATGGTTTGAACTTACCAGTTTGGTATAGTGCTGCAGGATAATGCACTGGACTGCAAGATCAGTTTGAACTCCAAGGTTGGTGGTTGAATCCCACCATCCACTACACAGTAATCCTGTATAGGGCTGATATGAGTCAGAATTGATTCAGTGGCAGTTAACAACAGCAACAACCATAGGAGAAAGATTGGCAGTCAACTGCTGTGAAGACCACAAGCCTGGAAACATTATGGGATGGTTCTATTTCCAATAAAGTTGCTATGAAACAGACTCAACTCTATGCCAATGGCATTTTTTGTTTTTTTAAAAGATACATTACTACCAAGTTAAAGATTACATTTCTCAGAATCCCGTGTAGTTGGATTTGATCACGTATTAAAATCTGACTAATGGAATGTAAATGAAAGTGATAATGTGAATGGTAATTCGGTGAATGTGGAAGTGTCACATGAATTCAAGCAGCCATATTGAACTATGAGAATGTGTGTTAATGTTAGTGTAAAAGCAAGACTGAAGTGCTTATAATCCTGATATTGTGAGCTATACTACCACTTTGCTAGGCTTCCTTTATGTAAGATAGAAATATGGTTCTCTCTTATTTAACTCACTTTAAAAAAAAAAAAAAAAAGAAGGTAGGCTCAGAGTGTACATCTTCTGTTTCACAAATATATGAGCTGTTCTAGCAATTTTAAATTATCTATCAATCAGATTTCAGAAATTTCTTATCGACCCTATGGAACCCAATAATTAATTATTATTACATTTTGTTGTTGTTGTTAAGTGCCGTTGAGTCAATTCTAATTGATAGCGACCCTGTATAGGGTTTCCAAAGAGCAGCTGATGAATTTGAACCACTGACCTTGTAGTTCAAATGGCTTTGCAGTCTGGTGCACTTAACCCACAGTGCTACACCATACTTACTCAACCTGTATGCTGAGCAAATAATCTGAGAAGCTGGGTTCTATGAAGAAAAACATGGTATCAGAATTGGAGGAATACTCATTAACAACCTGTGCTTTGCAGTTGATAAAAACCTTGCTTACTGAAAATTGGGGACTTAAAATATTTACTGATGAAGATCAAAGATCACAGCCTTCAGTATGGATTCCATCTCAATGTAGAGAAAAAAAAAAA
>NW_006409177.1:63290-65894 GCF_000296735.1 Chrysochloris asiatica
ATTTTGTCAAATGCCTTTTCTGGCTCAATCGATATGATCAGGTGGTTCTTTTATTTTTTCTTATTTATATGGTGGATTATGTTGATTGTTTTTGTAATACTGAATCACTTTCGCATCCCTGATATGAGTTCTGCTTGAACATGATGTATTGTTTTTTTTTTTGATGTGCTGCTGGATTCTGTTGGCTAGGATTTTGCTGAGAATTTATGCAACTAGTTCATGAGGGATATTGGTCTACAGTTTTCTATCTTAGTGAGGTCCATCCCTGTTTAAGGTATAAGGGTTATGCTTGCTTCAAAAAATGTATTAAGAAGTTTTCCATCCTCCTCTATATTCTGGAATAATTTGAGTAGAATTGGTGACAGCTTTTCCATGAATGTTTGGTAGAACTCACCAGTGAAGCCCTCTGGGTCTGGACCTCTTTTTGTTTGGAGCTTCTTGATGACCTGATCAATTTCTGCTATTCTTATGAGTCTGTTCAGATTTTCTACTTTATGTAAGTTTAAGTAGGTCGTGTTTATCTAAAAATGTATCCATCTCTTCTAAGTTTTCAAATTTGTTGGAGTACAGCTATTCATAGTATTCTGTTATTGTCCTTTTGATTTCCTTTGGTTCCATTGTGACATTGCCAATGTGGTTTCTAATGCATGTTATTTGTGTCTTCACCTTCTTTTCTGTTGTTAGGCTTGCCAATGGTTTGTCAATTTTGTTAATCCATTCAAATAACCAGATTCTTATCCTGATGATTATTTCTGTAGTTTTTCTGTTTCCTGTCTCATTTATTTCTGCTCTAAACTTTATTGTTTCTTTTCTTTTGGTGGTTGTTGGTTCCCTCTGTTGGTCTGTTTCTAATTGTTGTAGATGCTGTGTTAATGTGTTAATTTTGGTTCTTTCTTCTTTTTGGATGTGGGCATTTATTGCAATAAATTGTCCTTTCAGCACGCTTTTGCCCTGTCCCAAAGATTTTGGCATGTTGTGTTTTAGTTCTCATTTGTTTCTAGGAACTTTGTGACTTCACATTTCATTTCTTCTACTACCCAGTCGCTTTTCAGCAGGGTGCTATTCTGTTTCCATGTATTTGACTTGATTTATTTGGTCTTCCTATTGTTGATTTCTAATTTGATAGCATTGTGGTCTTAGAAGATGCTTTACAGTATTTTGATGTTTGTAAATTTTTGGAGATTTGTTTTGTGGCCTAACACATGGTCTATTCTGGAAAATGTTCCATGTGCCCTGGAAAAGAATGTGTATTGTGCTGTTGTTGGGTTGAATGCTCTGTTCACATCTATGAAGTCCAGTTGGCTGACTGTGTTGTTTAGTTCCTCTGTGTCTTTGTTGATTTTCTTTCTGGTTGTTCTATCCATTTTTGAAAGTGATACATTAAAATCACCCTTTATTATTGTAGATGTGTCTATGTCTTTCGTCAAATCTTTTAGAGTTTTCTGTATCTATTTTGGAGCTATTTCCTTGGCAGCATAGATATGTATCATGGTTATGTCATCCAATTGAATTGTCCCTTTAATCATGAGATAATGTTCATCTTTATCTATTATGCTGGTTTTCGCCTTAAAGTTTATTTTTTCAGAGATTAGTACTATCACTCCTGTTCGTTTTTTATCGCAACTATCTTGGTATATTTTCCCCCAACATTTGACTTTTAATCTGATTTTGTCTCTGTGTGTAAGATGTTTCTCTTGCAGACAGCTTATTGAAGGCTCTTGTTTTCTTATCCAATCTGCCATGATCTGTCTCTTAACTTGTGCATTTAATCTGTTTACACTCAGTATAATTATCAATGGGTATGGTTTAATTTCTGTCATTCTGTTTGTTTTTCTGTGGTGCTTCTATTTTCCTTGTTCTTTATATCTTCCTATGCTGAGTTCATGGTATTTGTGTTCATTCTTTTCAGTTTCCTCATAGTTTCAATGTTTCCAATTTGTTCTTGGATTTTCATTTTCTTTACATGTTGTGAAGTATTATTTTTCTTTGAGGTAACCTTATATTCCATTAACTTTTCGCTCCATTTAGTGTAGTCCATTTCACCCTGTAATTTACATTACCTTCTCACCATATGGATTTCTGTTCCTACATGTTTTCCTTCTTTCACTGTAATTGTTTTGGTCATAGACTGACCTCTCCAATCCTCTGAGTTTGTTCTCATTGTTTTGTTCTGTTCTCAACTCTTCCATTTGTCGATTGTGTTCAAGGAAGTGATGCCACATATGTCAATCTCAGGTTGTTGTCTGTTCTTGTTGGTTCTCTGTCCACAGAACCTCCTTTAGGATGTTTTGTAGCCTAGGGTTGGCATTGGAAAAATCCCTAAATTTCTGTTTATCCTGGAATGTTTTGATTATACCCTCATATTTGATTGATAGCTTTGCTGATAAAGGATTCTTGGTACACAGTTCTTTTCTTTCAGTGTTTTATATGTCTCCTCATTGCCTTCTTCCTTGAATGGTTTCTGTTGAGAGATCTGAGTTAAATCTGACTTGCTTGCCTTTATGTGTAATGCTTCTCCTTTTCCTAGCTGCTTTCAGGATTGTCTCCTCATCTTTAATTTTGGAGAGCTTGATTATGATATGTCTTGGTGATTTTCTTTTGTGG
>NW_006409177.1:67825-68328 GCF_000296735.1 Chrysochloris asiatica
TTTTTTTTTTTTTTTTGGTAAAGTATTTTGGATCTTCTTTTCTCCTTATTTTTGATCTAAGTGTGATAATTTACCCATGTTTTCTGATGGATTTATTTTCTTGACAAATAATTTCTGACTACCAGTGTAAGATTTGAAGCAGAAACAAGAAAGAAGGGGACTTCTGATTTGTAGTGAATCAAGAGTCCTGGTACAACCATTTTGAACAGGTTTGAGCAGAACTAGTATCGAGAAAGCATTTCTATCTCAGAGGACCAATGGATCTGCAGAGATAAAGGTGTGAGCATTCCTTTTTGTTCTTTCCTTTTACACTGTCTACCCATCTCCACTTTGCAAACCAGTGGGGTACCTGAATGAGTAGAAACCCACCGAGAAGGTTCTGCTAAGCACATGGAAGGATCTGCCCAATGAGGATCACTGGACACAAAATCTAAGGATGGATAGAAGTCTACAGTTAGAGTTTGCAACAGGAGTTTATTCCAAAATGTGTCTGGCAAGCCATG
>NW_006409177.1:74984-76998 GCF_000296735.1 Chrysochloris asiatica
CAGTTCTGACTCATAGCGACCCTGTATAGGGTTTCTGAGGAATAGCTTGTGGGTTTGAACCACCTCCCTTTATGGTTAAGGTTCCAGCACCTATCCTACAGCACTCACCAGAACTTCCTACTTGTTGTTAACATCATCGCTGTTAGTTGGAACCCACATGGTGAACTCAAAAATGAGACGCTTCAATATATGGAAGCCTAAGTATATCACTGTAGGATAAACCCTGGACTGCCAACCATTAGGTTAGCATGTTAACCCACCAGCTACTCTAGAGAAGATGAATGAGGCTTTCTGCTCCCATGAATATTTACAACTTTAGAAACTCTATATAAGGTCACAATAGGTCAGAATCACCTTGATGGCTTGAATTTGGATTTTTCAGAAGCTTCAGTATTTTATCTGTATGATGAAGAAATATGGGATGTCCCACTGCCCAAGACATAGTAGGAATTCACTGAATGTTAGAGATATGTGATATGTGAATTATAGAGATATGATATTAACTGAACCAAAAAGCAATAACATGATAAATGAGAAGAGCTTGAAACTGTCAAGGATTGAATCTATTTGGTTCCAAAATCACTTCCAGTGGAAACACAAGCCATGCTGTAAATGACTTCTATAAAGTCTTAAGAAGCAAAGATGACCCTGTAAGACTAAGGTGTGCTTAGTCAATCCATGGTATTTTCAATCACTTCATATGCATGCAAAATTGTACTATTAATAAGGAAGACTGAAGAACTAATTAATGTCTTTGAATTATGGTGTTGCAAAGAATATTGAATATACCATGGACTATTAGAAGGATGAACAAATCTATTTTGAAAGAAGTCCTGAGAGGGAACAGTCCCTGGAAAAGAGAATCATGCTTGATAAAACAGATGGTCATTGAAAAGGACAAACTCCTTAACTATATAGATTGATGCAGTGGCTCTAACAATGGGTGTAAACATAACAATTGTGAGGCTGGCACAGGACTGGGTAGCATTTCCTTCTCTTGTATTTAGTGTGCTTTGATTCTGAACTGACTTAACAATAGCAACAATAACAATAATTTTAAACAAACCAACATGAAACCAATTTGAAAAAGAAGCAAGAAATATAGATGAAAGGAGCAGAGGCTACACCTTAATAAGTAGAGATCCTTTGGAATGTGACTTCTCTGTCTTGTAAGCTTTCCAACTAGCACATTACGGAGTCATGCTGTGGTGCCTTAAAATGATCAGCACTAGCATCTGTCCTCAAGGTCAGTTTGAGTGACAAGGTCGGTGGTTCAAGCTCCCCAGCTGCTCACCAGAAACCCTATACAGTGTCACTATGGATCAGAACAAGTCAATGACACTTAACAGCATCAACAACAACAACATAAATGCTTTAAATAGATGACAATTCACATGAAAAATTTCAAGGCCTTGGATGTGTCTATATAAAGGTCATCATCCTAGTATGGTTGTCAAGAAGCAGAGGCTAAGATAGTTGGTAGTTTATTTTGTGAGACAGATGGAGGAACTGGGATAGTGACACAGGAAAGGAAAGGACGCTAACTCAAGATTGTGTTAAGTTGGTTATCCACAGGCTCCAGTATCATTGAGGTCAAAGTTTTCCCTATAGTGAACACACTCATAGTTCTAAGTGTATATTTGCATCAGGATGATGTAGCAGGGTCTCTGAACTATACAAGTAGCAAGTTTACCAATAAAAAGCAAGAGGTGTGTTTGTGAGAGGAGGTGTTGGGGGAATGTGTAGAGTCAAGCTACTATCAGGTTATAATTGTAAACAGTTAGTTGGAGGAAATGATAGGCCACAGGTTGAGACCAGTAATAAAAAATGCCTGACACAAGTGTTTATCAGTTAAAAGTAATATGTTTTTCATGTGTTATGTACTTTAACATGAACTATGAAATACCTAAAATAGACAAGTATATGAAGATCAGTTTAATAGTGGTTTTCAAGGGCAGGCAAGAGGGAGAAAAGGGAATAAATTACTTAAGAATCATTGTGGAATTCCTGTTAC
>NW_006409177.1:78388-79577 GCF_000296735.1 Chrysochloris asiatica
TCTCACAAGTCTCTCTTCCC
Organism: Chrysochloris asiatica; assembly: GCF_000296735.1. Lineage (NCBI taxonomy): Eukaryota > Metazoa > Chordata > Mammalia > Afrosoricida > Chrysochloridae > Chrysochloris > Chrysochloris asiatica. Next base: position 78,409 of record NW_006409177.1, read on the forward strand.
CTTTTTTATATTTCTTGCTTCCTTCCTTCTTTCTTTTTTTCTATTTGTTTTTGGACATTTCACGCCTTTCCCAAATCATGAATTTTATTTTCACACCTCTCTTTTCTGGAATCTTCCTACCAAGTTGCTTTGGCTGACTGAATCTCGCTCTTTCTTCCTCTTTCATTTTCAGATGACTGCTCACATCCTCAAGAAGTCTTTATTTGGAGTTTTTATCTTGCATTTTCTCTAGTTCTTCATCCCTAAGATGAATGTGAAACTTACTTTATAATTAACAAGTACACTTTTATATTCTATCTTTTTCATGATTGTAATCCATACCAAGGCAGCACTTGTGTTTATTCTTCCTTGATGTAAACTCAGGGACTCAGCATATACCAGTCACCTAACCCAATTGTCCTGGTATCAGTTCTCTCTCATGACAACCCTATATCATCCAGAGTATGACTGTTTTCCATTCAGTCTTCAGTGGTTGCTTTTTTCAGAAGTAGATTTTCAGGTCTTTCTTTTAAGAAACTCTGTGTGGACTCGAAGCTTCAACTTTTCTGCTAACAGCACACAGCAGTAACCATTAGCACAAATCAGGCACTGGCCCCACCCCCCAGGAGATGCCTAATGAACACTACTGAAAATATATCAATGTTAAAGTGACTTAGTTGTTGTGTTTTAACCTTTTCAAGTTCAATAGTAGGGAACAAATAGGGAAAATACATACAAATAAACCCTTAAATATTTAAAATGTCTCAACTTGTACGCTACCAAGTATCCTCTTTTAGAGGCAAGTATAATATCAGTTTATTGTTGTTGTTGTAAAGTGCCTTTGCGTCGATTCTGATCAATAGAGACCCTGCGTATGATTTCCGAGGAGTGGGTGGTGACTCTAAAGTCCAGCACATTAAACCACAGCGCCACACCAGGACTCCTATAATCTCCATTTAGTTTATCTAATATACGGATTCCTGTTGTGTTTCTGTGGGTTAATGCACTGGATTACAAAGTCAGTTTGAACTGAAGGTTGTTGGTCCAAGCTTACCAGCTGCTCCTCAAAAACCCTATACAAGTTCACTATGGATGACACCGAGTCAACGACACTTAACAAAAATAACTTTACCAAAATTCTCCACTGCCTTTTGCCATGCTTTTGAGAAACTGACCAAGTGACTAAGGCT
>NW_006409177.1:80684-82575 GCF_000296735.1 Chrysochloris asiatica
CCTTAGGATAAGCACTGGACTACTAACTACAAGACTGGAGGTTCAAACCCACCAACTGCTCTATAGAAACCCTATACAGGGATGCTGTGAGACAGAACTCACTTGATGGCACTTAACAACAACAAATGTGTATTCTGACAATAACAATGAATCCAGCTACAGAATTCAAATGCGTAGTGTTTAAGTCAACATTTTAAAATACAAAATGTGTATGTGCAACAAGTATCTAGGTATTATGACACCTACAATTTTCATCAACTATGAGGCTGATTTATTCATTAAGATAGAATTGCTGAGTTCAAGTGAAGTGTCAGAAGCTTTTCTATGTGCTGGATGTGGAAGACAATCGGTTTTCCTTTTCTATTGGAGCTTACATTCTAATGCAGGAGACAACAGTATATCAGATGCTAATGAATAAAGTCCTACAGCCATGCCTGACTCTCAGAGAATTGCAATGCAGCAATGTTTGGGGACTGGATGAGCATTCTAGTGAGATAGACATTGGGCTTTTTGAGAGGTGATTTCTAGATTAGAATCTGAATGATAAAACAGAGAAGTCCTTGTCAACAGAAAGAGCATTTCAGACCAAAAGTTTAAAAGAAAAAAGCTTGTGCTGAAATCCTAGGATAAGAACTGGCTGATAGCAGAGTTAAAAAGATCCAGGTACATGGTGTTGTGAGATAGGTAAACTAGATAAGTCCCTGGTGCAGGGGAATCCTCGATTTTGGTGCTGTAGGATAAAGCAAGGTTGGCAGTAAAACTTACCAACCTCTTCTCAGAAATTCTATACAGAGTCACCTTGAATCAGAAGTGAGTGACTCAATGACAGTTAACAATAGCAGGAAGTTCAAAACAAATGGCTGTACATGTAAATAACCTCTTTGGAATGAAAATTAAAAGGGAAATCATTGGCAAGATTATAGATGATTCCAGACACTTGGTATCAAAGCTTTGCAAACATGTTTCACTTAACATTTGTTATGATAACAATAGAACATGACTTTTGCTGCTTGATTACAATACTTTAGAGTTAAATACCTGGATTCTATTTCTATTTCTTCACTTTGCACCATGTCAAAGAAAAATAAAAAGTATCTGACAATGTGAGAATATTGGTCCATAAGAACCTTATGATGATCAGTTTAAAATTTCATTTATAGAATTAACTGAAGGGACCATATTGACATCGTAAACCTTATTATTTTTATAATCTGCTCTGCAAATTTATCATTGTTAAAGGTAGTTTCCCATAGATAACCAGAATGTGGTATGGTGGTTATGGGCCGTGGAGTTGGTTCTGACTCATAGCGACCCTGTGCAGGGTTACCGAGGCTGTAAATCTTTTTGGGAGCAGAAACCTTCATCTCTCTTCAGCGGAACAGCTTGTAGTTTCAAACTACTGACCTTAAGGTTTGCAGCCCAATTCATAACCTCTACTCTACCATGTTGTTGTTGTTATGTGCATGAAGTCGGTTCCGACTCATAGCGACCCTGCACAGGGTTTCCGAGGCTGTTAATCTTTATGTGAGCAGAACGCCTCATCTTTCTCCAGCGGAGCAGCTGGTAGTTTGGAACTGCTGACCTTGCGGTTCGGAGCCAGATTTGTAACCACTACGCTACCAGAGCTCCTTAAAATCAATGGTATGACCTATACCTGGCTGAAACTGGGAATCATCATGCAGAGTGAAATAAATCAACCACAAAAGGATAAACACTGTGTAATCCCATGCTTATGAAATAGATAGAATTGCTGGTTTTGGTGTTGTTAAGAGCCATTGATGAGTTCTGACTCATAAAAACCCTGTATAGGGTTTCCACGGTGTGTCAGGTGAATGTGAACAGCAGAACTAGCAGTTCAAACCAACTTTGTTCAGTGCATGAACCCTCAACG
>NW_006409177.1:105743-129070 GCF_000296735.1 Chrysochloris asiatica
TCAGTAGGAATCAAATCTTGCAATGATATTTGTGTAGCATACACTGTCTATGACTTCCTTTGGCCACAGTTAGAGATATGGATAAATTGTGTTTCCTATCTATACTGTTAAATATGTTAAATATTTTTAAATGTTAAAACAAAATACAAATAATTAGCTCCTCTTTGCCACTGACTGAGCATCAAATCCTTGTGTCCAGTCCAGAAATTCCCTGCCCTCATCCTCAGCTGCCCTGCAGAGTCTGGGGAACTTGATCATCTCTCCTCTGGCTTCCCTTAGTCTTTCAGCCTGAAGGCACAGCTGGGAGTCACATGGTGTCTGCCCTGGGTACATCTGATTCTTGGGACAGCTATTTTTACTATACTCATCACTTTACACACTGACTTCCTTAGGGATCTTTTTCTCTTTGCACAGCAGCAGAAAGATAAAACACATCAACCTAAACTATTTAACAAGTAAGTTGGGATAAGTTTTTTTTGTTTCCTGTTTATTTACATTTTCATATCACACAACTTTTTCCAATTCAACTTTTCACAGTGGTACAACTTATCGACAGCAGTTGCAGTCATTAAGTGTATAATCATACGCTAAATCAATATGATTTTTGCATCCCCATAAATCAAAGCTCAGTATTCTAGAAGCAATAGCCATTCTTTCACCCTCTCTCCTGCCCCTTACTTGCCTACTTTCATATTTGAATCACTAGTAATTTTTAAAGCATCTGGATTGCTTGCTTTATCAGATTCAGACTGTCAAATTTGGTAGGATTCTTTGTTGACTTTAGATTGATGAGTAAATTTGTATAATAGTGCTATTAACTGGACTTTGCTGTTGGTTTGTGGATATTATTCTATCACAGCATTGCACATCAAGATAGATTTTGAAATGCTCTTTGGGATGATGACTGCAACTCCATTACTTTTCAATTTGTCTTTATTGGCAGAGCAATCTATATTATTTTCTGATTCAAAATGACCAATACCTATCCATTTCAGATCATTGAATCCTAGAATATTGATATTTATGAATTCTACTTCATTTGTGATGACTTCCAATTTTCCTAGCCTTATGCTTTATACAGTTCTGATTATTAATGAATGTTTGTAAGTGTTCTCATTTTGAGTTGTGGTCCATCAGCAAAAGTAGGTCCCAAAAGCTTTGCTCCTTCCATGCCATTAAGGTCAACTTTACTTCAAGGAGGCAAGTCTTCCCCAGTTATATTTTGAATGGCTTCTAATCTGAATGATTTATCTACTCATACAGTATCAGACAATATTCTGTTTACAATTTATAAGTTGTTCAGTGGCTAAGCATTCAGCAGTGGTCTACCTCTCCATTTTTTAAGTCTGTTTTGGTCTGGAAGCACTGATGAAACCTGTCCAACATGGGTGACCTGCTGGTATTCAAATTCTAGCGGTGTAGCATCCAGCATCATAGCAACACACAAGCCACACTAGGGAGTGGGAGAGGCTGGAAGTCCAAAATTTGGTGTTGGCCCTAGTGAAAGTCTTCCTCTTTTTCTCTGGAGAAAGCTCTTTATCTCTTATGAATTTCTACTTCTGTAAGATACTCATGTGGCTTCCATTTTACTTTCCCCATCTGTTTCTCTTGCTTGCTTATTTTTTTCCTTTCTGTATCTGAAAATAGATCAACTAAAGACTGGCCCTACACAAATTGTACATCCTTAACATAACAAAGAGAACACATTAAGCAATGGGATTATAATCATGGTTATTGATTTTAGGATTTGCAACACATATTTCAGAAGGAAACATTTCAATTAATAATATCTGTTAACCTCTGTTCCTCCCTTGCTTTTAATTATATAATTAACATTTATATTAGCTAAGCAGTCATGTTGATGTGGTGGTTAAATCCTCATTTGCTAAATGAAAGGTCATGGTTAAAACTTACCAGCTTGGTGTGGTGCTGCAGGGTAATGCACTGGACTGTAAGATCAGTTTGAACTCCAAGGCTGGTGGTTGAAACCACCATCCATTACACAGAATCCCTATATAGGGTTGGTATGAGTCAGAATTGATTCAGTGGCAGTTAACAACAGCAACAACTGTGGGACTAATATGTGGCAGTCCATTTCTGTGAAGACCCCAAGCCTGGAAACGTTATGGGATGGTTCTACTCTGTCCAACAAGGTTGCTATGAGACAGACTCATCTCCATGCCAATGGTCTTTTTATTTTTTAAGATTCATGACTACCAAGTTAAAGATCACATTTTTCAGAATCTCATGTAGTTGGGTTTGACCACATATTAAAATCTGACTCTCGTTGTTATTGTTTAGTGCCATCGAGTCAGTTCCAACCCATAGCGACCCTGGATAGGATTTCTGAGGAACTGCTGGTGAATGTTTGTTTACTTTAGTGGAAAAGCAAGGTTGAAGGGCCTATAATCTTGATGCTGTGGAGCTATAATGCCTCTTTTGTAGACATTCTTTAAGTAAGATGGAAATAAATTTCTGTATTTTTTCAAGTCACTGTTAAAAGTAGCCTCAGAATTTCCATCTTCTGTTACACAAATATATGAGCTGTTCTAACAATTTTATATTATCTATCTATCAGATTTCAGAGATTTCTCATCTACTTTATGGACCCCCCTGATTAATTAATATTACATAGACTTTACCTATTAAACAAGTTATTTAACAGCTTGATATCTGCCTTTTTTTTTTTTTCCTTTTCACTCTGATTTCTGAAATAAATCTTTGTCATTGTTTTGCTATTGGGCTTGCTATTGTTAATTATTTTTATTAAGTGCCATGGTGTCTGTTCCAACTCATAGTGACCCTGTATAGTGTTTGTTTCTGAGGTTGTAAATCTTTGTGGAAGCAGAAATTGTCATCCTTCTGGTGGGCTGGAACCTCCAATCTTGTGGTTTGCAGTCCATTGTTTATCCTACAGAGCCACTGCACTCCTCAATGTTTCTAATATTAGCTTATAAATTGTATAGTTGCATCTGTAATAAAATTTGAAAAAATATAAATCTGTAACCTTTATCAAAGCAACCAAACTTTCTTTACTTTTATGTTTGACCATATAGTCTCACTGCTTATATAAAGACTTTGGTAAAACATAGCTTCTGTTTTTTATTTCACTTATGTTTCCATCACTACTGGATCTTTGCCATAAGCTAAGAAAGAAATCATTACCCTTCTCACCTTTAAACGTATCTTTCCTTGACCACAGCACCTTTATTATTTAATGCCCCACTTCATTCTTCTTAGTTTCAAAACTCAAGAGACTGCTATCATGCCCATCTTCTGTTGTGCTCCTTTCATTCTAAGGCATCTTCAGTTACACTTCAATACCTGACACTTTCAGAAAATATTCACCCCTGATCTCTGTATACATCATTAAACTTAATACCAATCACTCATTTCTCATCTTATTAAATCCATTAGCATCATTCAACTCAGTCAATCTTTCCCTCTTCCTGCATATACTGCCTCACATGCCCAAGCCTCCTGAATTAATACCTTCAGCCTGAGACTTCTTCCTTTAAGTTGAGAGCTGGAAATCCAACTGTTTCCATGATATTTCCATTTGAATGACAAATTAATTTATTCAAGGAACACGTCCAAAGTTCTATTCCTTGTTTTGTCCCTATACCCTGTTTCCTTTCACATCATCCTGCATCCTGTGTACTTTGTTATTGTTATTGTTTAGTGTCTTTGAGTCTTTTCTGTCCTAAAGTGACCCTGTATAGGGTTTCTGAGGAGCAGATGGTGAGCTTGAACTGCCAACCCTGAGGCTCAAACTGACTTTGTAGTCCAGTGCATTAATCAACAGTGCCACACCAGGAACTACATGTCTACTTGAGATTTAGAATATACCTCAAATTCAAGACTTTCTTGTAATTTTTTGAGTGGTCACCTAATTACGAACCACCATCATCTTTTACCTGAATTATTGCAATTGTCTCTTACCTGGTGCAACTGCTGTTATCTTTGAATTTCTTGCCTCAATAGTTTATCCCCAGCATAGCAGCTATTCTTTAAACCCATATCATGATTCTATTCTACTTCAATGGCTCTCCATGTTACTTAGGATAAAAGCTGAAACTTTACAATTGCTAAGTTTTGGGAGTTCAGGAATCCTGTTGTGGTGTTGTGAGATAAAGCACTGAACCACAAGGTCAGTTTGAACCATAAGGTCAGAGGTTCAGAACCAGTAATTTGCTTCCACTGCAGGGATACCAGCTCTCCGCAGGGGTTCGTGGGACAGGAAAGGAGACGCGGAGTCAGTGGTGAATGAATGAATGGCTTTCTCAGTCAGCCTGCTGTGCTGTCCCTGCTGTCCAGCTTGTTGTTCTGCCTTCTTCTTCTGGCCCAGCCCAGCAAGTCTTTATTTTTATACTTAAAACTACACAGTACATAATGAATTGACACTTTGATCTTTTCTTGAATTATTACACAGTTAATCACAACATTCTTGCACCTGGTCATTAGACAACTTTGACAAAAATATTTCTGTGATGTTCAAACTGACTTTCATCTCTTTTCCCAGTATGTGATAAACTGTTTCTTCTTGTTTCCACTAAAAGATTAAGTCAAACCTTACACAAATCATTTCTACTTCTCAGACTGCTGATTACATTTTCTTAGTAACATAATTTTCTACTAACCATTAATGCTTGCACTACCTCATTATTCCTACTATCAACTTTCTATCCTACATAATGTACTATTATTTTCATAATAAAAGTATTACTAACATCTGCTTATTTGTTTTTCTAAAGTATTTATTAAATTGCTTGGAAGCTATGTGGCATAAAGCCCAACCTGGCTAATTGCTGCAGGAAGTGTAGATTATCAAGTCAAAACTATCCTTCACTTAAGTTCATTATTTTTGCTTATTTACGCAGGTGCTTGTATGTAGGGGTTTGTGAATTCTAGCTAGTGACTTGATTGTGGTGAGGTCTATAGGGGTAGGTCAGCTTGACTTTAATTTGCTATCTGCTTTTATGGTCTCACGAATGCAGTTACTTAGGTTTTCTATGAAAGGGAGTAATTTACACAATTCTCTTTGTATTCAATCCACCGAAGCTGAAAGCAATTGCTGCAAAGCCAGTTTTTCCTAAGGTTTGTAGAACTCATAGTGAAAAGCTGTGAATATGGCCATATTATATATTTTTACAAGTAAATTCAAGATTACCCTAAAGAGAAGGTAGAAAGCAACTTCTGAGAGCCATCTGTTTTGCAAGATGACCTTTCCATGTGCTGGAACTGTGTCAAGCGACAGATTGAAACCATTCTCTACATTCAACCGCTCCCAGCATTCTACCTCTCTGAACTCCTTTTACATGGCTGATCCCTCACTGACTCCCTCAGTCCCCCTGGGCCTTTTCTGTTCTTTCCTATAGGGTGTGCTCTTACTCTAAGTTTCTTATAAACAAAGGCTATTCCCTCTGTCTGGAACATTGTTCTTTCTACTTGTTCCTTCTACTTCTCTAAAGGGCTCACACTTTCATTTTATGTTCATATATTTGAAAAAGTAATGTTTTAGACAACACTTTGTTTATACATCAATCTAGGAAAAGCAGGATTCTAAGATACATCGAGCTCTCCAAGGAATTCTGGACCTACAGATGCTGACAGGGGACAAGGACCTTACCCCAGAACTGACAAAGAGAGAAAGCCTTCCCCTAGAACTGGCACCCAGAATTTGAACTTCTATCCTCCTAAACTGTGACAGATTGAGGGGACCAGTTGCACTGTAAAATGAGCACTGGACCGCTAATCCAATGTCAATAGTTGAAACTCATTATCAGGTCAATGGAATCAGAATTAGCATTGTGACATTGGAAAATCTTTAGATATAAGAACCCCTCATGATGCTAAGGGCTAGACAGTTGACTGCTAACGGTAAGGTCAGCAGTTCAAACCCATCAGTCACCGTGGTAGAAAAATGAGGTTGTCTGCTCCTATAATGATTTGCAGTCTTGGAATTGGCTCAACTGCAGTGGGTTTGGTTTGATCTTCCAAAATCTAGGCGAGTGAAGCCCTTGTCTGCAAACTTTGAAGTGCTTTTTGCCAAGTTTTAAAAAATTCTCTAGTACTTGGGGTTGGGAAATCATTGGTGCTGGGAAATCCAAGTTGGAATTGATTGCAAAGACCCCTTCATATTTATCGTTTTCAGATTGCTCTTCCACACTCGAATCCTTCTATAGGGTCAACCTGAAGCTCTTATTTAGACTTAATGAATTTGTCTCTGGTCCTATGACTGGGGTCCTAGTTCCAGTTGGGTAGTCTGGTAAGCATATGGCTTATACAGACTGGATATTTATTTTTTTCACAGGATTGCACTACATTGGGTTACCAGAGTGGTGCTGACAAGGTGAATTTTGGTGATAAAATACAAGTTCAGGACTCTGGAATAAAAATGGTTCCTTGCTCAGCCTTGGTCTATCTGTGTGGACTTTATAAGCTTTCATTTGTCCATGTTCTGACAGTGGAGCGACCTCTGGTCTACACCTGTGAGGGTATTGAGATTTTGGTAAGAAATCAGTAAAAATGGCAGGGAGACCATATCTGACTTCCTCTGGCCTGAAGAGTGGAAAGGAGAATCAATTTCAGAATCAACCCAAGTCTGATTCCTATGAATTGATGACCAGGCTTGCCTCCACCTTATGACCGTCTGTATCTTATTCTGGCACAATCCACCACTCCTACAGCAATCTGTGCTTCATATCTTGGTTAGAGAATCCATTGCAGTGGCCACACAGGACTCATAGACAATGCTCATGATTATGAGGCTTAATAGGGAAATGAACAGGGACAAGTCAGACTCAGAAACAACTAAGGATGCAGCAGTTCTCATGTCAGGAACTGCCATACTGCAGGCATTCATCGTTCTTTTCTTTGGCCCCTCAGCCATGTGGCCCCTTGGCTTCTGTCCTGGTTGGATGAGTGTTACAAAGGTCTTTAAGCCAGTCTTTAAGTGTCCAAAATGGCACATTCTGCAATTCAACACCCTGCTCGTAGACACTCAGCTAAAACTGTGGGCAAGATAGTCTGAAGGCCCTCTACCTCTCCATATTGACAGTTTTGTTGATTGGGATCTCATGCTCTTTGTTAATGGCTCTTCTTTTTGGATGATCTTGGGATCTTCTGTTTCTGCTTGATAAATAATTCCTTTTAAACATAGCAGGATGGCAAAACTATCCAATCCCTGTGTTAGAGTCTAATAAACCGTATTTGCATTATCCCACCCTATCATTTGGTGAAAGTTAAGAAGACTTTAGATAGAAAATCTGTATCATGTAAATTCACGGTTCCACAATATCCTTTACCCTTAGTCTTCCGCTTGCTGGTACCTAAAGAGAGCATAGTCTTTCCAATAGGCTCTAGGCCATGTGCCAGGCAGTTCTCTGGGGAGTTTTGTCCATGAATCACAAGAAGCATGATTTATGCTAGACTGTTCTTCTATTCAGGGAAAATATCTAAAATTTTAATAATAAGAAAGTAACATTTGCTCCTTAATCCCATATGTGACATACATGAAGGGGCTTCTGGGCATTGACTTTTCTGAAAAATCATTTCAATATTATATCTTTGTGGAATATGAATAGCCATATGAATTGCTAGAGCTAAGTGCTTAAAGTTTGTATGGACCATAAACTGTTTTAGAGCCTTGCTGAAGCACAAAAGCCAGATTTTCCTTCAAACTTTAGTTAGGATGTTGCATTCACTCAGAGTAAACAGATCGCTCACTCATTCTTTTCAAATAAAATGACAAAGGAAGAATTCTTAAAAACAAAAGTCATTCTTATTGAGTCATTTCTGATTCTCAGAGACATCATGTGTGTCAGAGTAGAACTATGTTCCATGGGGTTTTCAGAGATTGGTTTTTAGGAGTAGATGGCCAGATCATTCTTCGGAGGTATCTTGGGGTGGACTTCAACTTCCAACCCTGTGGTTAGCAGCTGCATATGTTAACCATTTGCATGACCCTGTAACATAAGTCAAGCTTTTAGTTTCAAAGTCATGTAATATCAAGATCAGGTACTGAGAGGAGAAAAATATGACTTTCGTATTCATCTGTACATTTTAATGCAACACCAACAAAAATAATAACAATGCATGAATATGTTTTTCTTTAATAAGCCCTCACTGCTCCCCCCGTCCAACCAAGAACAGCGCATGCTCTCCTTGTGGGTCCATGTTGTGCCTTATCCAAGGACATGGCTCTTGTATTTAGTAAGAACATAGGCACTTCCATCCCAGGGCATACAGCATTGTATTCTTGAACATAAAGAAAAATTATAGCATCTTCTAATAGAAACTCAGAACAGTGAAGAAGGAGAAGAGAAGGAAAAGGAGAAGAAGGAATAGCAGCAGAAGAAGAAACCATATTGGTCAGAGACATAAAAGTTTTGCAAGCACTTGTGCAAGTCAAACTGCATAAAACTGTATCATGGAGATCATACTGATGGGAACTTTTCAAACCCTGGGGGCAAGTGAGAGGCAGTACTACAGGTTCATAACCTCTCAGGGAAACTTCTTAAATTCCAGCTGGAACTAAAGGAGGAAACATTTGCGTCTTTCATCTTTGTTCCCTGAGACCATGTTGGAGGTGGCATTTGAGGAAGAGTATAGAAAGTTCTCCACCTTGTGTGATTGTGAGGTTTTATCTGTGTCTCCTCGATGGAGACATAAGATTTGGAAAGAACCTTCTCATTTTATAAAACTGTTGAATGTACTTTTCTCAATAAACAAGAGGAGATTTTCATCACCAGAATTTTCAAGGAACTGATAGATGGTGAGACTTACAATTCACAGTTTTGAATTTTCTGAGGGGATGTCAAAGTGCAGTGTGGTCCTTAAAAGTCTGTCAGACTACCAAATTTAATGCTTGGCATATCAGTAATGTGTACATTTTGGCTACTTATATCACCTTTCTAGGTCTCATTTTTTAAGGGGATAATGAGAACATATGAAATAATGTCTAAAAAAGGCTCCATAAATAGCAGCTTTTGTATAAACATTTTTGGGCTGTTGGAAGTGCTTATTACTTATAGTCTCATTAATTATAATCTAATGTAATTGCATCAAACTTCAGCTTGTCATCTTCAAGTTAAATCTGGATAACTTAGAGCATGACAAGTACATTTTGTCTTAGTTCTCTATACCATTTTACTTATTCTTTCTAAATATATTCTCATTTATCATTTATCCCCTAAGATTCTTCCTATTCTGGTAGCTTGCATTGAGAAGTGGGATTTTCTGATATTATAAAGAATATTTATGTAGGATCATGGTACCTGGAATGCTGCCTTATCATTTACAGAACTCCTACATATAGCATATCCTTTAATTTTGCCACAAAGATCACAAGGCAGGACATTAAAAGTAAGGAGTGATTTATGCAAGTCACAGAGTGTTCTGATTTAAAAGTTCACTAAGTGTATTTCATGTCACAGATAGAATTAGGTCTCTGTATCAGAATTGCTCAAGAATGTTTAAACAATTGAAGCTTGGAACTGCTGTTGTTTAGTTGTCGTTGTTAAGTGCTGTAGAGTGGGTTATTCTAGTAGGGTACCTTTTATCTCTCTCCTAAAATGAGATAAATTACTAAGACAGAACACTGATAGTTCCGACATCCATTAGGAAGGACACAGGTGGAGACAGAGACAGGTTCTAGAAATAGCAAGAGTAGGAAACTTGGTATGTTTGGAAAATCCACAGAGCCACACTGAGGAAGAGAAAAGCAACTGCATTGTGAAGAGACTGCCCAAGTTGTCAAGAAAGGGAATATGTTTAGGTAGACAGACAAGGAATATGGCTGAAATAAATAGTAATGATAATCCTGCTCCAAAAATAAGGAATTTAACAAGGAAGTTACTTAAAAATTAGAATTATAATCTATAGTTTTAATTTGTAATAACCGTATTTATTTAGAATATATGTACATATGCAGATGTAAGTGATGTGCATACAGGCTGTTGTTTGGTGCCATAGAATCACTTCCCACTCATAGTGACCCTATACACAACAGAAGGAAACACGGCCCTGTCCTGCTCCATCCTAACAATGTTTGTTACGTTTAAACCCATTGCTGCTGCCACTGTGCCATTCCATTTAACTTTTAGAATGATTGTTTAGGGTTGTAGTTGTTGTTGTTAGGTGCCATTGATTTGGTACCGACTCATGGTGACCCTATGCACAACAGAACAAAACACTGCCTGGTCCTAGGCCAACCTCACAATTGTTGCCATGCTTAAGCCCATTGATGCTGTCACTTTGCCAATCCATCTCGCTGGGGGTCTTCCTCTTTTTCTCTGACCCACCACCTTACCAAACATGAGATCACTTTCCAGGGACTGGTGCCTTCTGACAATATGTCCGAAGTATGAGAGATGAAATTTGGCCATCCTGGCCTCCAAGGAGCACTCTAACTGCACTTCTTCCAACAAAGATTTATTTGTTCTTTTGACAATCCATGGTACTTTCAATATTCTCCTCCAACACCACAATTCAAATATATCATTTTTTCTACGATCTTCCTTATTCACTCTCCAACATTTGCATGTATATGAGGTTATTGAAAAATACCATGGCTTGGGTCAGGCGTAACAGTCCTCTTCAACACTTTAAAAAAGGGTTGCAGCAGCTAGTGTAAAAGATTCTAACGTGTTTATGAGCCTGGAAATATTTACTAAAGTGCTTTCTAAAAGGATCACATGAATGAAAACAGGTTCTTGTGCACATATGTTGTTATTGTCAAGTGCCCTCAAGTCAGAGTCAGTTCTGACTCATAGAGACCCTATACAGGGCTTCCCAGAAGTGGCTGGTCAGTTGGAACCATAGGCCTTGCGGTTAGCAGTCCAGTGCTAATCCTACAGCACCACACCAGGATTCCCTGTGAATTGATGTCTTTGAGTTGTGGTGTTGGAGGAGAATACTGAAAGTGCCATGGACTGCCAAAAGAACCAATAGATCTGTTTTGGAAGAAGTGCAGCCAGAGTACTCCTTGGAGGCCAGGATGGCTAAGTTTTGTCTCTCCTACTTTGGAAATATTGTCCGGAGGAAACAATCGTTGGAGAAGGATGTCATGCTAGGTAAGGTGGAGGGTCAGAGAAAAACAGGAAGACCTCTAACGAGATGGACTGGCCAGGTGGCATCATTGATGGACTCAAGTGTGGCAGCGGTAGTGAGGTTGGCCCAGGATAGGACATTGTTTCGTTCTGCTGTGCCTGGGGTTGCTATGAGTCGGTTCCAACTCGATGGCACCTGACAACAACAACAACAATGTTGTTGTTGTTATTTTTTTAAAAATGTCCTTGAATGGACTACATGTGAACATATAGGTGTATATATAAATGATTCTAAAATATAATTTATATCTTTATTACTTGACAGTTAAAACCTCTACTTTAAATGGCAACCTTACTAGTAATTCTACATGTATTTTTTAATATTATACACATTTCAAAGCTGAAACATATATTTCTATTGTTTTCATAAAGATTATCATTAGAATGAATTTTGCTTTTTCCTACTAAAATGGGAGTCCTAGTGTTGCGATAGAGGACAATCACAAGGTTGGTGGTTCAAACCTACCAGCCAGTCCTTGGAAACCCTATACAGGTTGCTATGAATTGGAACCAACTAGATGGTGTTTAACAACAAACAGCAACAATTATGAAAATGAATAGGAAGGAAATAGGAGGCAGTAGGAGTGATGGCTGTGAACCGCAAGGTCAGCAGTTCGAAACTACCAGCGGTTCCGCGTGAGAAAGATGAGGCTTTCTGCTCCCGTAAAGATTTACAGCCTCGGAAACCCTGTACAGGGTCGCTATGAGTCGGAACCGACTCCACAGCACTTAACAACAACAACAACAGGAGTGATGGGGTGGGGGTGTGTATGAAAAGAAGGCAAACTTGTGAGATCACAGTCCCAAGAGAGGCTCAGAGCCCAGTTCAGAATTGGTCTGTAGGGGACCCTTAGAAAACTCTGGTGCAGCATCATACTAGTATCAAGAAAGGACAGACATGAATCTTGAAGGAGAAACAGACAGAATAAGAAGGAGACATGAATTTAAAATTGATATTAGAGTGAGTAAGTGGCTGGGTAGGACCTCATGGTATTGCTTGCTAAGGTTACAATAACTTTAAGTTTCTAATATAACAGTCTAACTCATGTTATGGTAGTATGATATGTTACCAATACAAATAAATTATATTAGATCAATAATGAAATTATCCCTAAACCCGCCTTTTTTTGAACTGTTTAGTTGGTAGACAATATGATTTGTGGGCTTAAGTTTGATTAAAAATTAAAAAATAAATATTAATGTTGTTGTTAAGTGCTATTGAGTCATTTCCGACCCATAGTGCACCCATATAGGGCTTCCAAAGAGTGGCTGGTGAGTTTGAATCACCAACCTTGTGGTTCAAATGACTTTGTAGTCCAGCGTATTAACCCACAGCACCAAATCAGGATTATAGAAAGACCAACATTTTAAAAGAAAACACTACCACACTTGTCATATGTTCCCTTCTAGATTTTAAATTATATTAAAGTATCTACACAAATGGGTAAGATTGTTACAATTCTTTCTTCTTATTTAACCTATTGCAAAAATATTCCACCTTCTATGTCTTTACATGGAGCCACGGTGTGGCACTGTAGGATAAAGTACTGGACCACAAAGTCAGTTTGAACAGCAAAGTTGGTGGTTCAAACTCACCAGCTGCTATGAGTTGGAACTGACTCTACAGCATGTAGCAACAATAATGTCTTTATTTGGAGTCCTGATGTGGTGCTGTAAAATAAGCACTTGACTGCTAACCACAGTGTTGGTGGTTCAAACCCATCAGCAACTCCTTGGAAACCCTCTGTACATGGTTGCTGTGAATCGGAACCAACTCAACAGCACATAACAACAACAGTAATGTTTTTACATGAATGATCACTTTATTCACAGCATCATACCTTATTAATTTGATGCAATTTGATTTACATAAACATCTTACTATTATTGAAATTTTGGGGTACTTCTAGAGTTGTATTCTTATAAATGCCACTCCATTGTCTCTTGTTATGAAAATTCCTCCACTTCATTTCCTTTTTAGAACTATTGTTTAGGGTTGAAGTTACTAATATAAATGATATAAGCATCTTTATGAGTCTAGAAATATTTACTAAAGTGATTTCTAAAAGGATTGCATGAGTGGAAGGAGTGTCATCGCAATATTGGCACTGAGTATAATCTAAAAAAGTGAATTTATTCTTAAGGCTGATTCAATTTTCTAGCTCACTTTTTGTGGGGAAAAAAAACAAACCCAACTTGGCCAATCACTTTTATTATAACTGTGTTACTGAATTGCTATCCTTATTTTATAGGGAAAAAACATTGCGTTTTATTAATTTATTCATGGATGAAGCTGGGATGGCTACTTTATTAAGAGCAGAATCAAAACAAGTGCCTTTTCGACAAAGTTTTAATTTTGAGTAGTTTTGGATTTACAGAAACTGCAGAGACAGTGTAGAGTTGGATCCCCCTCACCCACCGACCCCTTTTGTTGACATGTTACGTAACCATTTGTACATTCAGAAAATGAAAACCAACACTGGGATATTATTGCTAATGAAACTGTGGACTTTACTCATCATTCTCTGGCTTTTAGACTACTGAACGGTTTCTGTCCTATGACCGAATTCAGGACAATTGCCTTTTCTTTCTTTCTTTCTTTTTTTTTTTCAAAGTTTTTATTGTGAATTGAATGATAGTTTGCACGGGAGAACATCAGTTTTACACTCATTGTTTCATTGCAATGATTACAATCCCCTCCGTGCATCATCATTCAACAGTATTTACTTCTATTCCTTCTGTTTTCTGTTTTGTTTTGTTTGGTTGTTTGTTTCTTTGGAGATGGGGGATGTATACCAAAACACTCAGGAATATATAATAATATTTTAAACAACCAAAGGGCACTTTCTGCAAGCCTGCCTCCTGGCCACCAACAAAGAGTCTTTCTCTTTCCATGAGTCTAGAGTCCTCAGCTGCTCTCTCTCTCCCTGCAGGATAATAGCCTTTTAAATGACTTAAAATATTAACCTTGTGATAACAAATCATGAAGATACTTGTATTTTCCATGGCCAACATTTTAATGTTGACTTTAGAAGTTTTTTTTCTTTCTCTGAACACAGAGAGGTTTGATTTGTAGCATAAGTGCTGGGCTGTTAACCAGGTCAGCTGTTCAAACCCACGTGCCACTCCATGAGATTTACAGTCTTGGAAACCCAATATAGGGTTGATACGAGTCAGACTCAACTTGTTGGCAGTGGGTGGGTAAATTCTCACCTAGTTGGTTACAACTTATAGCGAGCCTATGTTGTTGATGTTGTTAAATGTTGACAAGTCAGTTCCAACTCATAATAATGCTGTTTAGGATTTCCAAGGAGCAACTGGTAGGTTTTAACACCCTACTCTGTGGTTCAAAACAACCTTGCAGTCTAGTGCTTAATGCTAGAATGTGACACCAGGACTCCTTAGAGAGTCTATAGAGGGTTTCCAAAGCTATAAACCTTTCTGGGAGCAGACAGTCTCTTCTTTTCCCATAGAGTGTCTAGTGGGTTTGAATTGATGACCTTGATAGGCATTATGGCTCAATGCCTAACCTACAGTGCCACAGAACTCCCATATAGGGTGAGAGGGAAGATGAAGAATTGCTTATCAATAAATTAGTATAGATTAATATAAAGGTAATTTGCTTTTCTTTGTATAAAGAAGTTACCTGAAGTAAAAGTGGACTCATGTGGGTTTCAGAGCTATCAAGGGTAACACTGTAGACTAAGTCATGAGCTGCTAGACACAAGCTTGGAAATTCAAATCCATAGCTCATTCTCCTGGAGAAAAATGAGGCTTTCTTCTTTTTTAGTGATTTATAGCAGGCTTTGGTAAGGAATTACTAAAGTTATTTATAAGTATATCTAAAATATTAGCATATTTATACCTCGGCTAAATAAAATAATTGACATTTCAAAGTTAATTTTAAAATGAGTCAGAGTTTTTTAGTAAATACACTTAGCAGCCCTGTGCATGGTAAAGTGAGTATTAGGTTTACATACAAATGATGACAATTCTCTGTGTCAGTGGACAGAATATCTTTATATGCATTGTGTTATCTGATTTCATCAATGGTTATTATACTCACTTTCCAGAAATGGAAACCAAAGATTTTAAGCAACTTGTAACATGACACTGAATGCATAGAAGAGCTTGACTTTGAACCATACCTGTATGAGTCTAGAGTTAAAGTTCTTATTCATTTCATTTCATTGTCTCTTCTATTTTGGTCCTAGGCTAACCTGACCATTATTGGATCACATGTTGATATTCTTTATTTTTTAATAAATGATTAATGACCAGCCTAATGTCCTAATCAAGTTGGGTTTATACTCTTGTTTCTGCATGACAATTGCAGCTGGATATGGGGTTAATAGTGCTAAAACAATTTAGGATTGCCTAGACCCCTGGGAATATAAGGAAATGGTTATTTTAAAGCAAGCAAGCAAAAAAAAAAAAAAAAAATCACCTACATAAATAGTTGTGAGTTTTGTTTGGTAACTCTAAGACACTTTCAAATAAATCAGTTTATTGATAATACTCACAATAAGTCCCCCTATTCTTTTATTCAACTTTTTAGCTAGCATATGCTTGTGTGAACTGTTTGACAAATTTCTGGTATGTGTACAGGCGAGGGTACAATCACCCTCCAAAGCTATCTCATAAGTTGAAGTAATGTAAAAGATGAAGCAAGTATGTAGTTGGTTCCTGGAACTGTTTTCTAAGGGTAAAATATTTGGCTTTTATTAAGTGAAATAATAATGAGAACAAATTACAGCAAATGTTTGTTAGTTTTTTTTTTTTTTAATCATAAGCAACATTTTAATGTTTTCAAAATTGGCCCTCTTCATAATCTTCTGAAATAAAAAGTTATGCTAGATATGAATTATTTTATTTTAAAGTTATATAATTTTGAAACAGATATATCTTGAGAGGAAATGTCCTTCAAATATTGGGCTACATAGTATAAATAAATTATTAATAAATCCCTAAAGTTGATTTCTATTCACCATGTTGTTATATTCTATACCTATATGGTTGTCAGTGTGTAAATGAATATATGACTGTACACATATACATACACACACATACATATGAGAGTGAGCCAAAAATTATCTGCACTCTGGCTGTAGAATTTTTTAATCAACTTTTAGAAAAGACAAGCACATCATTTTTTTCAATACTATTTGTCCATCTGTCAACAAGCTTTTGTATTCCCATATTAAAAAATGTCTTCGGCTGACCACCAAACCAGGAATGGACTGCTATGAATGGACTGCTATGGTCACTTCTTCATCAGAGGTGAATCTTCATCCTTCAAAGTCTGCTTTCAGGAGGCCAAACAGGTGAAAGTCTGATGGAGTAAGATCAGGACTACAGGGTGGATTCTTTAACACTTCAAAGCAATGTTTTTGTAGAGTGTCAACAGTGTGGGCAGAGGTGTGAGGACGTGCATTGTCATGTAAAACCACAATGCCCTTGGATAGCAGTCGTCTGTGTTTAATCTGAAGTTTAGACTTCATCTCTTCAATAAGCATCTCACTGTAAGCAGCACTGTTGATTGTTGAACATTTTTCCTGGTAGCGTTCCAATATTGACCCTTGAGAACCCCAGAAAATTGTCAGCATTAATTTTCCAGCTGATGGTTGACT
Organism: Chrysochloris asiatica; assembly: GCF_000296735.1. Taxonomy (NCBI): domain Eukaryota; kingdom Metazoa; phylum Chordata; class Mammalia; order Afrosoricida; family Chrysochloridae; genus Chrysochloris; species Chrysochloris asiatica. The sequence goes on from NW_006409177.1 coordinate 122,485, forward strand.
TTTGAATTTTTTCTTGGTTGGCGATTGAGAATGTTTCCATTCCATCCTCTACCCTTTACTCTCAGGCTCACAGTGATGAGTCTGTATCTTGTCACTAGTAATAAATGTTTTAAAGAAACGTTTACCTTCCTTTGAGTACCAGTCCAAATTTTGTTTGCAGCTCTCCAAAAAGCTTCTGTTTATGCTCTTTCGTGAGTTGTTTCAGTACCCATCTCATACACACTTTTTTGTTTTGTTTTTTTAAAGATTTTATTGTGAGTTTTGTGATAGTTTACACAGGAGAACAATGGTTTTATAGTCATTGTTTCATTCCATGTCATCATCTCTGCCTCCATCTCAGTTGCCCTCTGCTTCTCTGGATAGGGTCCAACATACCACTCACAATGTTTGTTTCCTTTGATGGCCCTAGTGTCCTCTGTTCCTGGACTGTAAAATTAACTACTCCCCCCTTTTTGCTGCAAAACTCCTACCTTTACAGTTGTCACACATCTCTAATGGATTATTTCATAGGCAGAAAGGTGACTGATTTGTGAATTATTTGCCACATAATCCACTGTCACTCATCTATTCCACAGAATCATTTCATGTGCATGGTCAATGTCGTCAGCAGTTGATGTGGACAGGTGTTTTAAGATAACCAGTGTGTGGATAATTTTTGACTCATTCTGGTATTGATTTGTTTTTTTGGATGTGTGTCCATTATCTTCTGATTCTAAATCATTTGCTGTGTCTTTCCTTGATGTGTTTACTTTAGACATGAACAAAACAATCCTAAAATTTAACCTTGAAATGTGGGTGTCGACAGTAATTAGGCATTTATTGCTCTGATAGTCTTCCTAGAAAAGAATCATTCCTACCCCTTTCCTTATTGATCCAGGAGGATGGACTTTGGTTTTAAAAATCCAAGTTCCACTGTCTATTTTTAATCATAACCTTTCAAAACATGAGTTTGCTACCAGTAAAGGAGGCATAGTAAGACCTAATTTTAGGCACTGCCCTTAGTCATCAATCAACCCAGTACTCTGCAGTAGGTCTCATTGTTTAATCACCATCTGTTTTCATTTTAAAATGATGAATACAATTAATGAAACCAAATGATGAATTTGTATATTTTATTTTCTAAGCGTAGTGGTTATGAATTGGGCTGTGAACCTTCAGGTCAGCAGTTCGAAACTACCAGCTGTTCCGCGGGAGAAAGATGAGGCTTTCTGCTCCCGTAAGTATTTATAGCCTCGGAAACCCTGTACAAAGTCTCTATGAGTCGGAACCGACTCCACGGCATATAATCACAGCCAAGTAAAGAGCTGGGCACTTTTTAAATAGTCTTTTGCTTTCCATAAAGTTTTAATGAATTCATCTTAAAGGCCTAGTTCAGTTCAGACTTAAAAATATATATATTTGCGGGGTAAGGCAAGGAGTGAGGATTGGGGAGGGGGTTAGACAAGTGCCTCTTAAGCAGCAAATTATCACTTTGACTTATGTAGATGAATCAGTCTTCTGTTGAGAGATGCATTTTCTCTGCAGCTCATCCATTCCATGCTAAAGCCAGGCTTAACTAATTCATCACAGCCTTCATTACCTCAGAGCTTTATGTGCTCAACACTTCACTCTAGGCAGCCACTACTAACTAATCAACACCTAAGATAAAAACAAAACAAAACAAAAACACAATTTGTGGCCCAGTCAGATAAGCACTGAACTGCCAATCACAAGGTCAGCAGTTCACACCCACAAACCACTCTTCCAGAGAAAGATGAGGTTGTCTGTTCCCATAAAGATTTAGTTTCAGAAACCCTATGTATGGTCAGGACTGATTCAGTAATAGTGGGTTTAACAACATAGGAATATTTTTCTTCCCCAATATTGAAACTGGCTATTTTAAAGTATTTAACTTTGATTCTTCAGCCTGACATCACGATCAACAAACTTGTGATTTTGTGTTCTCAACAAAGGAAGAACTAAAAATAGCTTTGCTTATGGATGCACCAACGTGTTGATGACTATGCTAATGCCATAAACTGGTCTCAGGCAAATATGTCTTTTTCATAATTTCAGATTTCTACATGATTATTGTGGTAGCGTTCACCTTTTCCTCTGAAACCATGCAGAACCAAAGTTTTGTTACGGAGTTCGTCCTCTTGGGGCTGTCACAGAATCCAAATATTCAGAGAATAGTATTTGTTGTATTTTTGCTTGGCTACATAGCAACTGTTGGGGGCAATTTGCTAATTGTGGCCACTGTCATCGGCAGTCCTTCTCTTCTGGGCTCACCCATGTACTTCTTTCTGGCTTTCCTGTCCTTCCTGGATGCATGTTTCTCCTCTGTCATTGCCCCAAAGATGATTGTGGACTCCCTCTATGAGAAGAAAACCATCTCCTTCAAGGGCTGTATGACTCAGCTCTTTGCTGAACACTTCTTTGCTGGAGTGGAGGTGCTTGTCCTCACCACCATGGCCTATGACCGCTACGTGGCTATTTGTAAGCCCTTGCACTACCCTTCTATCATGAACTGGAGGCTCTGTGGCATTCTGATGGGAGTAGCCTGGACTGGGGGTTTCTTACATTCTGTGATACAAATTCTCTTTACTTTCCAGTTGCCCTTTTGTGGCCCCAATGTCATTGATCACTTCATGTGTGATCTGCAGCCATTATTGGAACTTGCCTGCACAGATACTCATATCCTGGGCCTTTTGGTGGTTGCCAACAGTGGGTTTATCTGCATCATAAATTTTTCCTTGTTGTTAATCTCCTATTGTGTCATCTTGATCTCACTGAGAACTCACAACTCTGAAGGTCGGCAGAAAGCTCTCTCCACCTGTGGATCTCACATTGCTGTCGTGGTGATGTTCTTCGCCCCATGCATATTTGTGTATGCACGACCTCCATCTTCATTCTTTTTTGACAAGATGGTGGCCATATTTTACACCATTCTAACTCCCCTACTGAATCCTTTGATTTACACTTTCAGGAATAAAGAAGTAAAAACTGCCATGAGGAAGTTGTGGAGTAGACTGGTGGTAATGTCTAATGAAAAATAGAATATTAAACTTAAAAAAAAAATAACTTCAAGAGGAAAGAAATCACTGTGGTGTTAAACAAGAACTGTGTTTATAGCAGATGGACCTTGTAAGACAGAAGATAGTGTAATGTAACAGAAAACCACAAATGTGAAGATCAGATAATACTGTTCCATCTCTGATTACTCCTCATCTCAGAGCTGGCATCTCAGTATTTTTTGTATGTAAACTAATGGAAATTGAATTTTATGCTTACAAAGAATATAATGAACAAAATAAATCACTAAAAGAGAGGAATCATAATCAATTCCTCTTACCAATTGATCCTATTTACTAATTATGCTATGGACTCCTGATGTGATGCTATGGAATCATCAATGGATGTTGAACCACAAGGTTGGCAGGTCTAATGCACTGGCTGCTCCTTAGAAACCCTACACAAAGCCAGAAACAAGTCAGAAATGGCTCGACATCACTTAACAACAACAACAAATCACACTATGCTTTGAAAGCCTTTCATGGAGGGAAGACAAGAAATATCTTAGAGCTTAGGAACAGGAATTTTCTCAAAGCACTTCAACTGAAAAATGTTTTCTTTAGGTAATTGGCCCCAGTTTGGATCCAAATTAAGTGGCTAAACTCTTGGTTGCTAACTACAAGGGTGGCAGGTAGAACCCACCAGCTTCTCCACATGAAACAAGATGTGACAATCTGCCACCGTAAAGACTTGGAAACACCATGGTGAAGTTCTACTCTGTCCTATAGGGTTGTTATGAGCCTGAGTTGACTGAATGTCAATGAAAGATGATCACAGTCCATTTGGTGGAAAAACCAAAAATCAGGGTTCAGGAAAGACAGAGACCACCACATTTACAGGTGTTCCTGGAACACTTGACCCATCATTTAACATAGGCCCATTACTATCCTCTAGAGATCTAGATCCCTTGGTGAATTTTTAAGAAATAAAATTTGGAGTCCTGGTGTAGCCTGTGGATTAATGAGTTGAACTGAAAAGTTAGTTTGAACTTCAAGCGTCACTATTGATGGGAGCCAACTCATATTTTCTGTCTACTCATGGAATTCTTTGGGTCAAGTGACCACCCCACAGAAATAATCTGTGGGTAGTGAAGGAAAGCAGATTTCGTAAAAGAACCATTGATGAGTATCTATCATTTGAGTTCAGTTAGAGGGAACACTTGACAGATCACTTCCCTAGCAAAACCAATACCAGAGTTGTCACTGTAGTGTGCTGATTACAGGATGAAGAGAAGCCAGAGAAATCTGAGAGTAAAAGGTAGACTTCAAAAGAAGATAACATTCAGTTTTCTTGGTGATTTGAATTTTGTTGACTTTGTTGACTAGGTGAAAGCCATTCTGTTTGAGTCATAGCCAATAAAGTTATCATTCAACTTCAGACATACCAGAACTCTGTCTACATTTTTTTAAAATAGCAATCTTCTGCCTTTCATAATCACTACTACCCACTCTTCATTTGTCCATAGCACATATCACCTCCATACCTTTTATGTCCTTATTCACGTGTTACATTTTTTCTGCATTCTCTCAAATAGTACTCTCACTCTGAGGCAGGGGAATTTTTTCCCCCCTCCTATGTGATTCAGTGAAGAGCCTGCTACAGGAATTCATAACTTTTGAGTAAATGAAAATTAGTAAGATATCTTCTATTCAAATATAAATGTATCTACAATATTAACAAACGAAATTGCTGATTGGCAAAATGAATGTATGCGTTGTTGAGATAAGTCCTTTAATCTTGAAAATCACCAAAGATCATACTTTAACAAACACAGAGAAGATTATTACAAAAAAAATTTAGGGTTCTAGTTATTTCCAATATCAATATAAAAATGATAATAGAAAATGAAAGCATAAGCCTCTACCCACTCTGTTCTCATTCTCCACGGCTTCTGTCCATTTTAAAATAAATGGTGTTGTTAATGATTTCAGTTTTACTCAGAAGGTATTTTGATCACCAATAAAATAGTCTTGCTTCAATATTCCATTTTTATTAATTGAGTTTAAATCATACCAGAGTGTCTGAATTATTCACTGTGAATCTCACCTTGAAAAATATAAAATATTAAATGAACAGGGCTTAAAGTAGGAAATTGTTGTTGTTAGGTGCCATCGAGTTGGCACCAACTTATAGCAACCTTATGCACAGCAGAACGAAACAATGTCCGATCCTGGGCCAACCTCACTACTCTTGCCACACTTGAGTCCATTGATGTTGCCACCTGGCCAATCCATCTCATTGGGAGTCTTCCTCTTTTACTTTGACCCTCCATTTTACCAAGCATGATATCCTTCTCCAGCAACTATTCCCTCCTGATAATATGTCCAAAGTATGAGAGACGAAGTTTGGCCATCTTGGCCTCTAAGGAGCACTCTGACTGCACTTCTTCCAACACAGATGTGTTGGTTCTTTTGGCAGTCCATGGCACTTTTAGTATTCTCCTCCAACACCACAATTCAAAGGCATCAATTCTTCTACGATCTTCCTTATTCATTGTCCAGCTTTCTCATCCATATGAGGTTATTGAAAATACCATGGCTTGGATCAGATGCACCTTAGTCCTCCAGCTGACATCTTTGCTCTCCAACACTTTAAAAAGTTCCTGTGCAACAGATTTGCCTAATGCAATATGTCCTCTGATCTCTTGACTGCTGCTTCCGTGAGTGTTGATAGTTGATCCAAGAAGAATGAAGTCCTTGACAACTTCAATCTTTTCTCTGTTGATAAGAATGTTGTTTATTGGTCCGTTGGTGAGGATTTTTGTTTTCTTGACATTGAGATGTAATCCATATTGAAGGCTGTGCTCTTTGATCTTCATCAGTAAATGTTTTAAGTCCTCTTCAATTTCAGCAAGCAAGGTTGTATCATCGGCATATCGCAGGTTGTTAATGAATCTTCCTCCAATCCTGATGCCACGGTTTTCTTTATAGAACCCAGCTTTTCGGGTGATTTGCTCAGCATACAGGTTGAATAAGTATGGTGAAATAATACAACCTTGTTGCAATCCTTTCTTAGTTTTAAACCATTCAGTGCTCCCATGTTCTGTTCGAACAACTGCTTCTTGGTCCAGGTACAGATTCCTCATGAGCACAATTAAGTATTCTGGAATACTCATACTTCGCAACGTTGTCCATAGCTTGTCATGCTCTACACAATCAAAAGCCTTTGAGTAGTCAATAAAGTACAGGTAAACATATTTCTGATATTCTCTGCTTTCAGCCAAGATCCATTGGACATCAGCAATGGTTTCTCTTGTTCCACGGCCTCTTCTGACTCCGGCTTGAACCTCTGGAAGTTCTCTGTCAACGTATGATTGTAGCTGTTTCTGTATTACTTTTAACAAAACTTTACTCGCTTGAGATATCAAAGAAATTGTCTGATGATTTCTGCATACTGTTGGGTCACTTCTCTTAGGAATAGGCACAAATATGGATCTCTTCCAATCAGTCGGCCAGAAAGTTGTCTTCCAAATTTCTTGGCAGAGATGAGTGAGTGCCTCCTGTGCCGCCTCACTTTCTTGAAAGATTTCAAT
>NW_006409177.1:129199-149402 GCF_000296735.1 Chrysochloris asiatica
CCTCACTTTCTTGAAAGATTTCAATTTTTATTCCATCAATTCCTGGTGCCTTGTTCTTTGCCAATTCCTTCAATGCACCTTGGACTTCCTCCCTGAATATCATTGGCTCTTGATCATATGCTATGTCTTGAAAGTAGGACATTAATTCATCCTAAAACTCCATGCAAGAAACAAGTAGATCAAATTCCCTCAGTTGCCATCATTTCTTAGTTTCTATAATTGAATGTTCCCGTGAACAACATCATTCAATATATCTTGGAACTGCTATGGCAGGACCTGGAATCCAGTTAGACAATGCATTCAATTTATATAAATATTTCATGGTCACTCATGGTCAGTTCAACTGGAATCTTGAAAGAACCTCAAGAGATTATAGTTTAGCTTATTGCCTTTTGGCAGTCCAATGGGTGTCTTTGAAAAACAATTTTTTTTAAAATTTACTGTCAAGTTAAATGTGTGAAGAGCAGAATTGTGCTCTCTAGGGTTTTCAAGACAGAGGCTTTTGGGAAGCACTGTGCTAGCTATTTCTTCTCAGACCTATGGGTTTAAACCACCAACCTTATCAGTAAGTGACCACATAACTTTTTGTGCCACCTGAGGGCTCCTCCTTTGGCTGTTGTCATTTTCCAGACCAAGAAAGTTTATGACATTATTGCACATGTCTTATTAGTATTTGTAATGAAGAGATTTGGACTCTAGTCTCAGGTCTGTCAATAACTAACTGCATGACCTTAGATGAGTTATTTTCCTTCTCTGTGCTGCAAGTTGGGAGGCATAATCAAACAGGGAACTATTTTTTGACAGTTGGTTGAGTCAATGATTATTTATTTTCATTTATCTTTTAGTATTTACAGAAAGTTTTCAAAGTTAGTTCTTCTTGTTACTATTTAATTGATGGGAAAGCTAAGGCTGCTAGACTTTAAGCGAATCACCAATAACTTCCCTCATGATTCTCCACCTCTGTCTGTAGCAAAACAGTTCAGAAGTTGGGTGTACTTTTCTTCAAGAAGTTTGGGTCTGTTGGATGCTTCAGGGTCATGCAGCAAAAGTGCAAAGCATGCTGCAGCACATAATCAGGGCATTCTGCTGCTCCTATTTTTGTCTCGTCTTCTTCATCACCACCACCTCATACCTGCCTCTTGAAGGTACCTAAAAATCACTGTTGTACTTAGCAGATAATTCTTAGGTCAGAGTTTGGGGTAGTAACATGGACTCCCAAATAAAAAATAATTTTACAATGTAATCTCTACCATCTCTAATAATTTGCAGCCACATTTAAAAAAAGCAAAAATCCAGCTTTCTGCCTAATGAGTGCAAAAGCATGTATCTTTTAAAAATAAATAGAAAACTTGCAAAAGTATTAAATAATGACTTTCCCTTTTCTTTCCATCTCCTGTCTTCTTTTCTGCACTGATTTAAAACATAGATAGTGTTAGAGATGGGAGAATTCAATATTAATAATGTTGAAAGTACCAGCTGCTCCGCGGGAGAAAGATGAGGCTTTCTACTCCCGTAAAGATTTACACCCTCGGAAACCCTGTACAGGGTCGCTATGAGTCGGTTCCGACTCCACGGCACATAACAACAACAACAACAATGTTGAAAGTAAAATTGTTGTTGTCAAGTACCATCCAGTTGGTTCTGATTGACAGCAACCCTGCATAGGATGTCCATGGAGCAGATGTTGGGTGTGAACTGATGACCTTGCAGTGTTTATCCTACACAACCACACCAGGACTCTGTCAAAACAAAGTAGTAATTGATTACTTTTATTCGAGTCCTCCTGTGGGTCGGTGTGAACCACGATGTCAACAATTTAACCTCACCAGATGCTCCTTGGAAATCCTGTACAAGGTCACTATGAGTTGGAACTGACTTGATGGCTGTTAACAACAACAGCATCTTTTACAAAGATGGCTCTGTAAGATAAGCATGGAACTGAGAAGCATCCGTTTTTGGGGAGAAAGATGAAGATTTCTGCTCCTGCAAAGATTTACAGCCTCAGAAACCCTATGCAGGGTTGCTATGAGTCAAAACAGACTCAGTAGCACTCAACAGCAACATTTTACAAAAGAGGAAATTGAAAATCAAAGACGTTAAGAAAATGAAAGAGGTTAAGTTCACATAGCCCATAGTGGTGAAGTTAGAATCAAGGTCTACCAAATGTATTTCTTTTAACAGAGCCTTTAACTGGCTTCAAGTCATTCATGTTTCTAGAAATGATTGGTTTAAGCAATCCTATAGAGAAGGGATTCACATTTGTTTCCTCACTTGCATTCAGAGTGAATAGGAGTTTAACTAATTGGTCCAAAGGTTTGCTTTTGCTCTTGGACTGTCTGACTCAGTGGGCATCCTTAGGGAAGAAACTGGGAGTATTGCTTGCTTTGAAGCTCCTGAGGTTAAAACCTTGTCATGGGCATTTATAAACTATTGTGTGAATTACTATAAATGTCCAAAGCATTAACTCATGTTTTTATTAAATAACTGGTAGGAAGCAAACTGTCTGAAAGGCATTTCTCTCTCTGTTTACTGAAATAATTTCTTCCATAAAGAAGCTATCAAGAATCAGATTGATAAACTTTTGCACTTTTTTATTTTTCTTACTACAATTCTCAGTGTCATAAATTCACTCATTTTGTTTAAGTAGCTGATTCTGGGGAGAAATTATGTAGTCTGCATATACAGAGTCCTCTCTCTCCATGAACTTCCCACTTCCCATCATTTCCTGTGACAGAAAACATGGATAAATGTCAAGAAAATATCATTTTCATGCTTCAGCTGGGCTTCATATATGACTCATCTCCTAAGTCAATTAAAACAGAAGATATGAAACATAGGCTCTATTGGAAGTCATGTAACTGCTCATAAAAGTTTTTTTAAAAAAGGTATGTTTTTCAAATTTGTCTGAAATATTTTCTTTACAATACCTTCTCAAAACTTATCTGGGAAATCTATACTTTGATGGAATGCTGCCCAGTCTGTGTTCTGAAATGTATGAAGCTACTAGGGGACATTTCCACCAAAAAAGGATTATGGTGGTAAGGATTCCTAAGTCTTCCCTGGCCTTAGAGCAAAGCTACACTGTCTGTCAAAAGCCTTAAAGATTACACAAGAGGATATAAAGTACACTGTGTCAAGGAAGCCAGGCTGGCAGAAATATCTACTTTTGGTAGCCCTCTTGTGTAAAGAGTTTGAAGTTTAGTAATGATGATTCTGGGACAGGGTACAAAAGAGGGCTGCATTTCTATGCATTTGACTTGGATTCTCAAGACCCACAGTAGTCCTTGATCGTGTCCTACAAAGGCACCTTCCCGTGTTTTGGGGCAAGTGGTAGTGTAGTGTTTCAGGGAGGAAAAGTTGAATTCTGTGATAGAACCTTGGGTCATCCTATTATCAATAACGTTCTTTGTTCACCTTCTCTGAACGTAGCGCTGTATCCTCTTGATGCCCTTCCTTTGCTGGCATTGCTTACTTGTTACTCTCCTGTTTTAAACTTCATCTAGTCTTTGTCCTTTCCTTCGCTCCACTATTATTCTTTATGTATCTATTTTTTTGCTTTAATATTTGTCCTATCATGAAGTTTGCAATGGGTGATTTTGGTTTTCGTGAAGATAGAAACGTCTGGTGTTGGTATCCTTTTCTGTTGGTGAGGGACTTCTCTTTTCTATAATGCAATATCTACATGGACAGTAGGGATTTGATGATTTATAAGATCTATAAGTTAAATTCTAAAAAGAGAGGCTGTCTAGAACCCAAGCCTCATTATATATTGATTATATTTGTTAGTCAATCTGTGTATATTATTCTTTGTACATATAGGTCAATCTTTGTACATAAAGTAAACAAGAAATTGGAAACACCAACTCATCAAAAAGTGAGGTCAAATGAAATAAGGAAAGTGAAAACCCCTTAAATTAAGGTGACAGGATCAATACATATTTAGTAAAGTGAGTCCTGGTGTGGTGCTGTGGATTAATTCGCTGGACTGCAAAGTCAGTTTGAACCACAAGGTCAGCAGTTCAAGCTCACCATCTGCTCCTCAAAAACCCTATACAGGGTCGCTATGGGTCGGAACTGACTCAATGGCACTGAACAACAGCAACAGCATAGTAATATAAGTGCATAGGGGATAGCGGTTGATGTCTATTTCTTTGAGAGGAAAAGAAAAGATTTTTGTGACCAAATATAGAGTTTTGGGAGTAGGTAAAATCTGAACTTTCAGCATATCAATAGGTAAAGTAAACATTTATAATACTAAAGAAAAGCAAATAGCAAACTCCCCTACTGTGATGACCACAGTTTCAAAGAGGCAGGATAGTTCAGGAGTATTAGGGAATAATGGTTGAACTCAATAATAATAGAATTCTGAGGTACTGTTGATGTGAGTTAATGCATGGATCTTAGCAAAGCGTCACTTACCTATCTTGTAGTTCCAACTCTTCTCTTTGCTTATTTAAAATAAAACAGAAGTATATCACCTGGACTTCATGTTGCCCATTATCAGCCAATCAACTTTCCTTTACAACGTTTTGATTTATTGAGAGGATAGTTTTCATGATTATCATTCTGTGTTTGCCGGAAGCAGTGTGCGCTTCCCCCTTTCTTGCCATCACTAACTCACTCACTAACTTAACTACTTCCAGTCTGAAGCAAATGGCACTTGTTATTTGTATTATTTTGCCTTTAGCTCCTATTAAGGACTTAGGGTATTGAAACTAAGTAATTATCGATTTATTTTTCTCTTTTAGTTTTGTCAAGAAAATTGGAAATTCCAGTTAGAGCTGCTGATTAGTGTTATTACACTTAGTTGCAGCTGGACTGCAAAGAAAAAGTTTTATTTATGGTTGTGTAGCTTTAAGAGATAATTTGAGATATTAGTTTTACTTAAGGAAATTCAGTGTAAATTTATTCAATATCTTAGTTCCGGAGAACCTGATGGAAAATTTAGCTTCTCACATTGAAATAGTTCTCATTTTTGACCCTTCAATGACCTTGAAATTATTCTGTCCAGTTTTCTCTACTTTTGGAACCACAATACATTGTTGATGTTGTTAAGTGCCATCGAGTTGGTGCTGACCCATAGCGACCGTATATAGGGTTTCCGAGGAGCAGCTTATGAACTTGAACCACTGACCTTGCAGTTCAAATGGCTTTGCAGTCTGGCGAATTAATCCACAGCGCCAAACCAGGATTTACCATGTATAGTCTTATGATTAATATATAATTATTTTTATCCAAGATTTGTTATTCCCTTAATTTGATTGTAAAGAGCTTGAAGACATAGTTCCATGTTCCAAAATATCAACCATAGATCTGAGCACATATAATAGCTTACTTGAATGTGTTATTGGCTCACTGCTGGATTCTTGATTAGAGAAGAAAAGAGTATCCCAATTGTTGTTGTTGTTAAGTGCTGTTGAGTTGGTTCCGACCCATAGCAACCTTGTATAGGGTTTTAATGAGCAGCTGATGAACTTGAACCACTGACCTTGAGGCTCAAACTGACTTTGCAGTTCAGTGCATTAACCCACAGCACCAGACTAGGACTCCAAGTATCTTAATACTCATTATAAAATGAGTTCTAGGTCAATATTGAAAATAATAGCATGTAAGTAAGAATAAAGATAACTATCAAAATTAAAGATTGAACTATAAATATGAAAAAAGAAAAAGCTCAAACTCTGAAGACATTAAAACATTAACTAACAAAGATATATATAATTTGGAAAGACAAAAATCTACGAAGTAAAAATATGAAAAAAATGACATTATTGCCAATAATCAAAGAAATGTGTATCTTAGATTTAATTATACTCATTAAGCAAATAAAATGTTCCAAGTCATATTTTCATTGAAATTCTGTTTTAAATTCCTTTTACTTTAGAAAAAAATGGAAAAAACAATCCAAATTTAACGTGAAAAGTGGGCATTTAAGCAAACTATGCACATTTCTCACCCTGAAAAACATGGACGAATATTGTAAGGAACCACAAGTTATCTCTATAAAGTAGGATTGGGAAATTATGAATTTTTGAAGAATGTTTTTACTTTTTATACTGTAGTTTGCTGCAAATGAATATTTTATGTTGTAAATACATTCACTGTATAGTCACGGTATTGGAAGGTTATTTGGTAATAGTTATTAACCAATAATTATAAAATAATCATAAATGTTATCTCAGTAATCCTTAGAAATTTTCTACCTGAAATTACTAAAACTAAAGAGAAGAATATACACAGAAAGACATTTATTCAAATGTTTATTCTGAGTGGGAAATTTTTAAACAAACTCAATTTTTTAAAAGTTTAAAAAGTATGTTGTGAATTCTTTAAATGTTAGTATGCAACTGCTAAAGTATATAAATACATTATAGATGAACTTTACACAGGGTGAGACTTTTAAGAATCCAAAATGAATACCTTAATAGTAAAAATTATCATTAACTATGGAATTGCAATCATTCAGTAATATTCTAATTTTATGTTGTTGAGTGCCAATGAGTCAGTTCGGACCCATAATGACCCTGTATAGGGTTTCCATGGAGTAGATGGTGAGGTGGTGAGGTTGAACCGCCAATCTTGCAGCTTTCAGCTCAAATCAATTTTGCAGTCCAGGGCATTAACCCACAATGCCACACCATGAAAGTATATGTATCTTCCAAAATATATATGGAAGATATGTAAGTGGTGAAATTATAAAACATGTATTTTAAAAAATGTTTTAAGAAAAGCAAATTTTTTCAGAGAAAACTTTTGAAAGATATTGATACAATAATCATATTAAATAAAGATATTATTCAGATTATAGAAAGAAACTCTATTGCCATCAAATCAATTTTGATTCCTTGTTGTTAGATGACTTTAAGTCGGTTCCAACTCAGCAATCCTATGCACAATAAAACGAAACGGCTTAGTCCTAGACCGTTCTCACACTTGTTATGTTTGACTCCGTTGTTGTTGTCACTGTGTCCATCAATCTCAGTGGAGGTCTTCCTCTTTATCACTGACCGTCAGCGTTACCAAACATGATGTCTTTCTTCTGGGACTGATACTTCCTGACAACATATCCAAAATACGAAAGAGGAAATCTTGACATATTTACTTTTTTTTTCTTTATTTAAACTTTTAATTGTGAATTGAGTGAAGGTTTACAGAGCAGATCATCAGTTTTACATTAAACAAATCCTATACTTTGCTTCATTAGATGGTTGCCATCTCTTCCACGTACTAACAGTTAACAGTATTTACCTCTGTTCCCTTTAACCACTGAATTTCTCCCTGTGTCTCCCACCACCCACATCTTTCCTCTGCAAATCTCCCTCAGGTTGTACATTGCCTGCCCCATCAACCATAGCATGAGTTTCTACCCTCTAGTGCATGCATCATTTCCTCCTCCTCCCCAAACCATCATAGATTGTTTCTTTTATCAAGACTTCCCCTCTTTCTTTAGGTACAAAACTAAACAAAAACACACAGGGTTATATAATCATTTAAACAACTGAAAGGCACATTCTGGAAGCCAGCCTCCTTGCTGCCACCACACAACTCATCTCTGTCCATAAATCTAAAGTCCTCAGCTGCTCAATCTCTCCATGCCATCACCTCTGCTGATTTACAAGTTTTCAAGAGGGAGCTTAGTTTTAGAGTGTGTAGAGGAAGGTAAAATCCCCACTGAACAGTTTTTCATCTTGTCTAGATGGGTCTAATGAAAGGAGATGGTGATAGGATTCATTGATTCAGTAATGAGTAATTGTTATCATACCTAATTGTGATTGTCAAAACTCTAACGGTATAAATTGTGTAACAAAAAGGAAGAAGTAGTTTATCTTACTTTTCATGAACAGAGGACTCTAGGACCATCAAAGAAGAAGAGCATGAGCTAAACCTGGGACCCTAACCAGAGAAGCAGTGACACCAGAAATGGAGGCAAAGGTGATGACACATTTACTTTTAAGGAGCTTTCTTGTACTTCTAATACAGATTTGCTAGTCCTTCTGGAACTCCATAGGACTGTCAATATTCTTAGTCAGCACCATAATTCAAATGCATGGATTCTTCTGTGGGCTTTAATTGTCCAACTTTCACATGGATATGAGGTGATTGAAAATGCCATGTCTTGGGTCCAGCCACCTTAGTCCTAGATCTGGCATCTTTAACATTTTAAAGATATCTTTTACTGAGTATTTGCCTAAAACAATATGTTGTTAGATTTCTTGACTGCTGTTTCCATCGGTGTTGACTGTGGAATTAAACAAGCAAAATAAATTCCTAGAAATCTTCAATCTTTTCTCTGTTTATCATAATATTTTATACTGGTGCAGTTGTGAGGATTTTTGTTTTATTTACAATGAGATGCAATCCAGACTGAATAGTGTGGTCTTTGATATTCATCATTAAGTATTTTAAGTCCTCTTTGCTTCCAGAAAGCCAGGTTATATCATGTGCAAATCAAAGGTAGTTAATGAGTCTTCCTCCAATCCTGATTCCACGTTCTTGTTCATATAATCCAGCTTCTCAGAATTTTTGCTCAGCATACAGATTGCATAAGTATATTGAAAGAATACTACCTTAATGCACACCTTTTCTGATTTTAAACTACTCATATCCCCTTGTTTTGCTGAAACAACTGCCCTTTGGTCTATGTACAGACTCCTCATAAGAACAATGAAGTGCTATGGAGTACCCATTCTTTGCAATGCTATCCATAGTTTCTTATGATCCACATCGTCAAAAACCTTTGCATAGTCATTAAAGCACAAGTAAATATATTTCTGGTATTCTCTGCTTACAGTCAAGATCCATCTAAAATCAGCGATGATATCCTCCATTCCATGTCCTTTTCTGAATTTGATTTGAATTTCTGCTACTGTCAGTTGTTAAGTGCCATCAAGTCGTTTCCAACCCACAGTGACCCTGCATAGAGTTTCCAAGGAGCAGCTGGTAAGCTTGAACTAATGATCTTGCAGTTCAACCTGACTTTGCATTCCAGCTCATTGGCACACAGCCCCATACCAGGACTCCAAAGAATGGATATCAACGTTAAAAAAACAAATAACAAAAAATCCCAAGTGATCGTGTTGTTGTTAGTTACTTGACTCATGGTGCTTGCACCATGTCACTTGTACATCATGGAATCACACAAATGTGTTCCATCAGATTTTCATTGACTATTTTTTGGAAGAAAACTACCAGGAAACTCTGTTGAAACCTATTCATCATCAAGTGCAACACACAAGTCTCCACCAACAGATTGGTGTTAGGTACAAATATGGTGTTTTGATTGAGAATTAACTGGATTTCCCACAAAGAAAGTGAGAAATCTTCCACAGAACCACCACAGAATTAGAATTATAAAGTTGTAGCTCATATTCCAAGTGCACTGTTATTACCTAGTCATTATTTACATTCTTTTCTTTGCAGATAACTCATTAACTGCATACCTTTTGCATCATCTGTAACCATGGAGCTAAACAGCAGTGTGACAGAGTTCATTCTATTTGGATTAACACAGGATGTTTTGAAAGAGAAAATAGTGTTTGTGGTTTTCTTGTTTCTCTACCTTGCAACTCTGTTGGCGAACTCACTTATCGTGTTCACCATTAAATACAGTAGAATGCTAGGGGGGCCCATGTATTTCTTCCTTTTCTACTTATCCTTTGCTGATGTCTGCTTTGCAACAACCACAGCTCCCAGGCTGATTATAAATGCTATATCTATGAAGAAAGTCATCTCCTATAATGAATGCATGATTCAGATTTTTGCAGCCCATTTTTTTGGGTGCATGGAGATCTTCGTGCTCATACTCATGTCTTTTGATCGATATGTGGCCATTTGCAAACCCCTGCGATACACAGTCATCATGAGCCAGCGTGTCTGTGGTACACTGGTGAATCTGGCCTGGGCAGGATCTTCTATCCATTCATTAGTACAGGTTTTGTTGGTTTTGCAGTTACCATTCTGTGGTCCCAATGTTATTGACCATTATTTCTGTGATATGCAACCTTTGTTGAAACTTGCCTGCATGGACATTTACATCATAAATCTACTCATAGTGTTTAATAGTGGAGCCATATGCATGGTTAGTTTCATAATCCTGATCATCTCCTATATTTTCATTTTACACTCTCTGAGGAACAAGAGTGCAGAAGGAAGAAAGAAAGCCCTCTCCACCTGCACCTCCCATATCATCGTGGTCATCTTGTTTTTTGTTCCATGCATATTCACATACACGCGTCCTCCTGTCACATTTCCCTTAGATAAGATGGTGGCTGTGTTTTACACTATTGGGACACCCTTGCTCAACCCCCTTATTTACACGCTGAGGAATGCCGATGTTAAAAATGCCATAAGAAAGTTATGGTGCAACCAGCTATGACTTGAGATGGCAAAGGACAGAAGACTTGAACTGCTAACTCTGTAACAATGTAAATGAAATATAAATGATAGAAAAGAGAAAATAGTCTTATCCTGATGTGAATAATAGAATTCTCTACTGGAAGTTTGGGGACATTGATAGAGTGAGCACATGCCCTACACAGACAGGGTCACTATGAATCGGCACCGACTCAACAGTACTTAACAACAACAACATTACCTGAGACCATAACCAATAATTCCCTTTGTTAAAAATTTAACTTTATCAAGCAAATCTCATATGGTAATTGGTATTCCTATAAGACTTTCCTCCCTGGATAAATAGATATTGAGCAATTACCGAAATAAGCATTTTGGTATTCTTTATATAAATATATCAGAGAAAGTAAAAATATATTGCTACAAAATCATGGAAACTTCTATTAAACAAAAATACCTAAATGTAAAACTATTGTTTCTCAAACATATCCTCCATCTGGCCTGGAAAGTGGTGTTTTCATCTTTTCTGAAGAATTTTGCATTCTTTGATTTATACCGCATCAAAATGGCAGTTTTGACATCCTCAAGGGATTCAAATCTTGTTCTTTTTAAATGTTTCCTGAGTTTTGGAAATAAAAAGAAGTCTGAAAGGGCAAGATCCAGGCTGTAATGTCGGTGGAGGAAGATTTTCCAATGGTATTTTCATAGAATAGCCCTTGTTACCCATAAAGCATGTTCAGGTGCATTGTCCTGATGGAAAAAGATCCCTCTGCACAAATCTCCTGGCCTTTCTTTCACCAATGCAGTTTTCAGTTTTCATAACAAGTCCTTGTGATTGTTCTGTTTCCTCTGAGAAAGTCCGTCTTGGTTATACCTTGGGAATCCCAAATACAGTCACCATAGCATTCTAAACTCTCTTCTCAGCCTTGAATTTAACTGACCCAAGCAGATTCTCTCAGAAGCCACTGTTTGGATTGGAACTTCTTCTTCTTTTTTTTTTTTTTTTTAAGGCATCTTAACAAGACTAGACAATTTCATTACTAATAGAACTTGCCTACAGACATACACTCATTACAGAGATATTTCTAAGCACATTTTGTTTGGAATAAACCCATGCATGTATGAACTGGAACTCTAGTAGCAATACTTTATGACATACCCTCATAAATATCTACTATAACCATATATAGTAACCATGTATGCATGTGTATATCTGTATGTATGCATGTATATATAAACACATGCATATATATGTACATATATGAAGGGGCTTCAAGATGTTGGTAGAAAATGAAATTAAAATACAATGGAACACTTCCATGAACTATTTGAAGCCTACATATATACATGTCATTGTTGTTGATAAGTGCTGTTGAGCTGGATCTGACCCATAGCTATCCTGTATAGGGTTTCCAAGGAGCAGTCGGTAAGCTTGAACCACTGACCTTGCAGTTCAAATGATTTTGTAGTCTGACACATTAACCCACAGTGCCACACCAGGACACTCTCTATATATATCCATCTATCCATCTATCTGTATCTATAGATTTATAAACAACCCTGGTAGTGTAATGTACTATGAACTGGGCTGCTAACCACAAGGTCAGCATTTTGAATCTACTAATCACTCTGGTGAAGTCCTGGTGTGACACTGTGGGCTAATGCATCAGACTGCAAAGTTGTTTGAAGTACAAGGTTGGTGGTTCAAGCTCACCAGCTGCTCCTTTGAAACCCTATACAGGGTCGCTAGGTGTCGGAATCAATTCGACGGCACTTAACAACAATCACTCCGGCAGGAGAAAGATGAGGTGAATGAAATATAAGAGCTTCTGCTCTCATGAAGATTTACAGCCTTAGAAACACTATAAATATGAGACTGAACCAACTCGATGGCACACAATCACCGTCACTCCCCCAACATATGTATTTATATATATGTTGTTGTTAAGTATCGTCAAGTAATTGCTGACTCATGGTGATCCTGTATAGGTATTCCAAGAAGTGACTGGTGAGTTTTAACCACCAACCTTGTGATTCAAACTGACCTTGTGGTCTAATGCTTTATCCCATAGTACCACACCATGACACCTGCAAGGTAGGTGGCTCAAGCCCACCAGCCATCTAGTGCTTTATCCTACAGTGCCACAATATTAATGTTCCTATGAGAAGCTTGCAGTCCTAGTATGGCACTGTAGAATAAATGCTGGACCATCCTGGTGTGATGCTGTAGGATAAGCACTTGACCACAAGGTCAAATTGAACTACAAGTTTTGCAGTTCAAACTTACCAGTTACCTCTCAAAAACTCTATACAGGTTCACTATAAGGCAGAAGTGACTCCATGGACCTAAACAACAACAATAACAATGACACTAAGGTCAGTAGTTCAAACCTTCTGTAAATATGGAGTCCGGGTGTGGTGCTGTACATAAAGCTCTGGACCACAAGGTCAGTTTGAGCTGCAGAGTTGGCAGTTCAAACTAACCAGCTGCTCCTCAGAAAACTCTTATTTAAAGGTTGTGATCTTTGGAAGGTCTTTCAAAGTGTAAGAGTAAGTTATATAGAAAGTGAAGCAGGCGTTTCCTGGTTTGTAACATAGAGTATAAACCAATCACTGGCCTTGCCACAAATTAAACTTTGTGATTCATTGCTCTAGAATAGCATTGCTATAACACAGAAGGGAAAGCTTCAGATTCAAAGAGTATGGGAGAACAGAAGTGCCACTGGAGATGACGTAATAAAGGGGAAATTTATTTTTCACCTTGTATTTTGGGAATCTCCTCTTTGCATATGTTTTTGTGGAAGAACATTGACAAATAAGAAATTTTTATTTATTCTTTCATTAATTAAGATTTGGAACTGATTCTAACGCTCTTAACAACAACAATAACAAAAATCCTCTGGACACACAGGCATTTAGGACATCAAAGCTCAGAGAACCAGTTCTATTCCATATGTTATATTGTTGTTGTTGTTGTTAGGTGCCATCGAGTTGGTACCAATTCATAGTGACCCTATGTACAACAGAAAGAAACACACCCCTTGATACTGCCACTTTGCCATTCTATTTTGCTGGGGGTCTTCTTCTTTTTCTCTGACCATCCACCTTATACATGATATCCTTCTACAGTGATTGGTCTCTCCTGATAATATGTCTGAAGTATGAAAGACGAAGTCTGGCCATCCTGGACTCTAAGGAGCACTCTGGCTGCACTTCTTCCAACACAGATCTGTTTGTTCTTTTGACAGCCCATGGTACTTTCAAGACTCTCCTCCAACACCATAACTCAAAAGCATCAAAGCTTCTATGATCGTCCTTTCACAAGACTATGAAGGTGCTCCTTAGTCCTCAAGCTGACATCTTTGCTCTTCAACAATTTAAAGTCTTGTGAAGCAGATTTGCCTAATGCAATATGTTGTTTGATTTCTTAACTACTGCTTCCATGAGTGTTGATGGCTGATCCAAGAAGAATGAAGTCTTTGACAACTTCAATCTTTTCTCCATTGATAAGAATGTGGTTCATTGGTCCAGTGCTGAGGATTTTTGTTTTCTTTACATTGAGATGCAATCCATAATGAAGGCTGTGGTCTTTGATCTTCATCAATACGTATTTTATGTTCTCTTCACTTTCAGCAAGAAGCTCCATATTGCAGGTTGCTAATGCGTCTTCCTTCAATCCTGATGCCATGTTTTTCTTCATAGAACCCAGCTTCTCATATGATTTACTCAGCATACAGGTTGAATAAGTATCGTCAAACAATACAATCCCGTCGTACAACTTTCCTAATTTTAAACTACTCAGTGTTCCCATGTTCTGTTCAAACAATTGCCTCTTGGTCTATGTACAGGTTCCTCTTGAGCACAATTAAGTGTTCTGGAATATTGATACATCACAGTGTTGTCCATAGCTTGTTATGATCCACACAATTGAAGACCTTTTCATACTCAATAAAACACAGGTAAACATCTTTGTGATATTCCCTGCTTTCAGCCAAGATCCACCTGATGTCAACAATGATATCCCTCGTTCCACATCCCCTTCTGAATCCAGCTTGAACCTGACGAAGTTCTCTGTCAATGTATGGTTGTAGCCATTTCTGTATTACCTTGAGTAAAACTTTACTCACATAGGATATCCAAAGTATGGTCTAAGGATTCTGCATTTTGTTGTGTCACCTCCCTTTGGAATGGGCACAAATATGGATCTCTTCCAATCAGTCACCCAGATAGTTGTCTTCCAAATTTCTTGGCAGAGATAAGAGAGTGCCTCCAGTGCAGCTTCACTTTCTTGAAAGATTTCAAGTTGCATTCCATCAATTCTTCGTCCCTTGTTCTTTGCCTATGCCTTCAATAGACTTGGGACTTCTTTCAGGATCATTGGCTCTTGATCATATGCTACGTCTTGAAATGGTTGTACATCAACCATTTCCTTTTGGTACAATGACTCTGTGTATTCCTTCCGTCTTCTTTTGATGCTTTCTGCCTCATCCAATAATCTGCCCAGAGAATCCTTCAATAACCCAAGTTAAGGCTTGATTTTTTTTCTTTAGTTCCCTCAGCTTGAAAAACGCTTAGTGTGTTCTTCCCTTTTGGTTTTCTAACTCCATAATATGTTATATTAAAACCCTAAAATTGAATTACAAGGTTCTTGCTACATTCAATGTCATTTCTATATTGATGACTCTCACATTTATCTCTTCCTTCGAGACATTCAAGAGTGCCAAACTTTTGTTTTCAACAACTTACTTGGAATCTTTATCTTCATAACTAATGAGTGAATCTTCTTGCCCAAACATATTCTATCTGCAATCTTTCCCACGAATCATCCCGTCTTCTGACTGCCTAGGATGGAAATACAGAAATAAAAATATTTTTTGCTATAACTATTTGCAACTATTCAGAAAAAAATAATGACCTTCAAAAATATATATGTAGCATCTAATATATTTTCTCACCTATTTCCCTTATATTTCTGTTCTCAACTACCAAGATTTCTCACTAAGACCGTAACAGTGTTGTTTCTGTTGTTGGTTTCTGAGGAGTAACTGGTGGGTTTGAATGGCCAATTTTGTGGTTCATAGTTCAGTGCTGATCCTACAGCATCAGAACTCCAAATGCTAACAATAGACTAACAATACTTCCCATGTTTACTCTTACCCTTCAGGGCCATTGTCAACACAGCAGCCCAAGATTGTTCTTAGAGCTTGTGTACAATCTGGTTAGTACTTTGCTTAAAACATTTACTCATCTCCATATAATCTAGAGGAAAGCGATAACATAAAAACCCCTATCTTCATAGTTCACATTATAGTGGATAATGCCTAATAGGATATCAAGGATTTGTATGCATTCCAAGGATTTGAAGAGACAGTGAGAAATTAGGTATTTCTAGATTTTTCTGTTGTTATGTTTTTAAATAAAATTTATTTCAATTAATTGGTCTTGTATTATTGGTTGTAAATTTAACCTTCTCTTTCATCTTCCTTCCTTTCTCTAATGACACACTAACTTTGAAAATTTTCAGAAACTGTAGAAAATTTAATTAGTGGCTTTCAAGCCATATATTTTATAAACATTAGAGATTCCAGGTATGGCACTCAAGGACAAGTATTGACAGGTAACTATCAAGTTGGCAGTTGAAACCCACAAGCCACTCCTTGGAAATCCTTCTTAGAGTCCTGGTGTGGTGTTTTAGGATAAGCACTAGATCGTAAGGTTGATTTGAACTACAAGCTAGTGGTTCAAATTAACCAGTCACTACTCAGAAACCCTAAACAGGGTCACTATGAGTTGGAACCAACTTGGTAGAACCTAACAAAAACATGAGAATCAATAATAATTATTATAGCTAACAGTAAAATTTCCCATTTAAAAAAAAAACAAAAAAACTATAAGTCAATAAACATGTCTAAAGTCACATAAACCTAAGTGATGCTGTCAGAGAATTCAGCTATACAACATGTACTTGAGTCTTTACCCTGCTCAAAGCTTTGCCTGCCATTGGAAAATATTTTACTTAAAACACATAACCTTTGCTATCTTTTAGTGTTCTACATCTCAGTATGAGTTAGAGGGTGAGTGTGCGTTCCCATGCAGCAGGGTGTGTGGGTTGAGCGGTGGCACAGATGTGGCCACATGAGCACTTGTTAACTGACATGAGAGTTGAGCACCTTAGGACAAGTGGGGAGGGTAGGAGGGCTCTAAGGACAAAATTTGGCTGCTAACAACCTTGTCTGGGATTAATTGGCCCCATGGTTTGGTGTATTGCTTCTGCGCTAACTGTAGTAAGTAGGTCATTGAGCCAATCCTTTTGGGATTTGTGTGGGGATTATAGTCCTTGTCCTCTAGAAGCTAAAATACAGTTGTGGGCATTTGTGAACTTCAAAAACCTTCACACAGGTTGCTCCTTCTGTTTTAAATATTCTCCTTGAAATCCCTTTAAATATCAAATGACTAAGAAGACAGTGTCGTTAATGTGTTCTGCCAGGGAATGCTTTAAGGGTAGGCTTAAAAGAAATGGCTAGCATAAAATAGTGGTGATATATTTTTTTCTGAAAGAAATTAGAAACTAAAAAATAAAATTTCTTTCACCAAAATTGCAGACCTTTCTGTAAAGTCTAATTCAGACTTTCTAGGAAGGGTTGGCTCTCTAAGGGGCATGTTCTCTTTCCTTGGCTCCTACAACAGAAAGCCAGAGTGGACCTATCTCAAATTCACTTTGTATGCTGCTACACATTATACATGATACATCTTCAAAGTTGATCAGAATTGAAGAAAAAAGAGACTATGAGCTTGCTATTGAATGGCATCTCTTTACAAGAAAAGTGGTAAGTTTTCAAACCTGTCTGGAACATTTTCTTTTTCTTGCCTTTCATTTCAGGACTGCTTCTGAACAGTTTTCGAGCTTTGCCCCATTTTTAGGGTAGTTGCCAATCTTCTACTTGTGTCTCCTAAGTAACCTGAAGTTTGAGGAATAGTTCCCACTTTGATCAGGGTATTTTGATGTTTTAGGTCCCTTCAGTTTTCACTAGTGTCTAGTTGGTGCTTCCTTGGTGTTTCAGTCATCTCAGATAAAAATGAAGGGAGCTGAAATTTCCCTGATACCAAGACCAATCTGACAGAATAGCCTACCTCTATACTTTATATTTGCAAGGTTTAAATCAAGGAAAAGTATAAGGATGCATAAGTAAACAAAAAAGTTGTGTGTTCACGTAAAAACCCACAAGCTACTTCTATAATTAGAGAAAAGGTAAAATGGTATGTGGAAGAAAACTATTTAGTAAAATCCTGGGGTAAACCAATTCATCCCTGCATGTTTCTTTGTTCACCGTTGCTTGTTCGATAGATTTTCCCCTGTCTCATCCCCACCCTTATCCTTCCTCATCCTTCTTTCTCTTAGCCACAACAACCTTTTTTTCCTTTCTTTCCAAGTTTTTTTCCATTATCCCTAACGTGTTTACTCACTTTCCACCAATACTTTACAAATACATGAGGAGTTTACAAAATATTCTTGGAAAAATGGAATGAAAAAATAATGGATCATTTCAGAAACTTTTGGAAGTTCCCTCATATACATAAAATGTTTGACTCATCCAAGACTTTCTATCCATCAGTATGCCAACAGATTTCTTCTTTAGGTGTGTATCATTTCTGGGATTTGTGTTAGTTTCACATGGATGACTGGAGTCTGATTATTTGTATGGCAATTGGGCAAAGTGTTAGTGAAGGAATGCCATGAAGTCCAAAGACTTTGGTTGTGGTCCTGAATCTACTCGAACTGCTCTTTTCTAAACTCTGCCTCACAGCTAAATCCAAAGTGCACAAAACGGAACGCTGTAAATATATCTTACTTAAATCACCAAATACTAAAAAATCAATAAACATAAGATGTTACAACATAAATGAAAACATAATACCATCAGGGATAATATAATTCAATGAACAATTTTTATTTTATTTTATTTTGAAATATGGAAAGCAAGTAGCAAGAGAGTCATTTG
Organism: Chrysochloris asiatica; assembly: GCF_000296735.1. Lineage (NCBI taxonomy): Eukaryota > Metazoa > Chordata > Mammalia > Afrosoricida > Chrysochloridae > Chrysochloris > Chrysochloris asiatica. Next base: position 147,553 of record NW_006409177.1, read on the forward strand.
GGGAAATCCAGATAAACTACCCTGAGGAGATGACATTTGAACTGGGCATTGTCCCCACAGATAGGAATGGAAAGCTTAGATTGTAGCAGGGGAGAGAATGTTCAAGCTGCTGTCAGCTGTGAAAAAGAATCAGATAATGAGGTGGTCTTGGTGTATTAAAGATGAACAGCAAGTGTCAGGCTTAGCTAGAACATGCATTGTCAGAAACCCTGGGAGGAAAGGTTAAAATCAGGACTCAGACACAGAATTGGAGGATTTGAAAGCCAAGGTGAGCATCTTAGCTATTAGATTTTAAAACCATAGTAACCATTTTATTATACTTATGAATCATCATATTTTCAAATGCCCATTTTATCTGTTCAAATTATGGCAAGTGGGGAAAAAGAGGGATAGGAGAGGAAGTATGAAAAGACGGGGGAATTGGTGAATATATACCATTCTTCAGTGTTTAGAGACATAGACTATGAATCATAATAAAAGCCTTTAAGAATCCACTTAAATAATTCCAGAACTAGCCAGATCCAGAGCTAAGATCACTGGTCCATGGGGCTAGAAACAAGTGCCTTCAGACTGAGATTTATAGCTGAGAAGAATGTCTATGGGGCATTTATTGACAGCCCTTAAAGAGATTTATATCATTGCCCCAAAAGGGCAGAGGCCACATCATGAGGCCAAAGGACAGAGAGATGCCTATCTGGGAAGAGGCTGTCCTGACCAAAGGACTGTGTCCCAAACATAGCTGATGCCGAATTGTAACATGTCAACTTCCTTACCTTGTTCAGATCAACCATCAACACACATGGAAGCAGGAATCAAGAAATCAAACAACATATTGCATTTGGCAAATCTGCTGCACAAGACCTCTTTAAAGTGTTCAAGAGCAAAGATGTCAGTTTGAGGACTAAGGTGAGCCTAAACTAATCCATGGTATTTTCAATAACCTCATGTGCATGTAAAAGTTGAACAATGAATAAGGAAGACTGTAGAAGGATGCATTTGAGTCATGGTAGTAGAGGAGACTATTAAAAGTATGATGCACTTCCAAAATGATAGATATATGTTAGAAGTACAGCAGAACAATCCTTGTTGTTGTTAAGTGTCGGTGAGTCAGTTCTAGTTGAATCAGTTCCTACTCATCTTGACCCTGTGTAGAATTTTCAAGGAAAATCTTGTGGGTTTGAACTTCTGACCTTGTGGTTCCCATTGACATGCTGATCCTACCTTGCCACCCTAGAAGTTGGGAATGTTCCTTAGAGGTCAGAATGTTCCTTAGAGGTCACATAGATAAGATGAATAATACATGAAATACATATGTGTGTGTTTGCATGCGTGCAAACTCTTTAATTTTTATGATAACTCAGAGTAAGATAGGGCAGACATTGGCATTTCACTGTTCAGATGAAGGCCACACTCAAAGCAGTTAAATCACTTGTCCAAGTAATTAACAAGATCTGCAGTTCTCAATCTTGGTAGAAGTCAAGTGAATGAAGGACATACAATTTAAATTTTTATTTTGAAAATACAAATGTTCAGTTAGTTGGTCCAATCAGTCCATTTCTGAATCAATAGTAAATCTGAGTGAGGCATGGATATCTGCAGACTTACAAACTCATGAGGACTTTTGGTGCACACCAAGATAACAAAATGGAGAAGAATTAGTGAATTCAGAGATTAGTGTAGTAATCTTACCAGCATATCACTTTTATTCTTCTCTTTGTAGATTTAAACTTTGTCAACTGCACCTTACCTACAGCTGCTGACCTGGTGATGAATAAGAGTGTAACTGAATTCATTCTGTTTGGGTTGACACAGGATGCTGAAAAGCAGAAAGCAATATTTGGAATCTTCTT
>NW_006409177.1:150499-151881 GCF_000296735.1 Chrysochloris asiatica
TGTATGCTGAGCAAGTAATTCAAGAAGTTGGATTATATAAAGAAGAATGTAGCATCAGGACAGGAGGAAGACTCATTAACTATAATGTGTAGAAGATAAAATCTCACTTGCTGAAAGCCAAGAGGACTTAATATACTTACTGTTAAGGATCAAAACCACAGCCTTCAGTATAAGTTACACATCAATGTAAAGAAAACAAAAAGCCACACCACTGGACCAGTAAGTAGCATCAAGATAAATGAAGAAAAGATTAAAGTTGTCAAAGACTTCATTTTGCTCTAATCAACCATCAACACTCAGAGAAACATCAGGCAAGAAATCAAAGGATGTATTGCATGAGGTAAATCTTCTGCACAAGACCTTTTTAAAGTGATGAAGACCAAAGATGTCAGTTTGAGGACTGAGTCGCACATGATCTATGTCATGGTATTTTCAATAACCTCTTACATATGTGAAAGTTGGTCAATGAATAACCAAGACCAAAGAAGAATTGATGCACTGGAGCTATGGTGTTGCAGGAGAATATTAAAAGTACCATGGACTGTCAAAAGAACAAACAAATCTATGTAGGAATAAGTACAAACAGAATACTCCTTAAAAGCTAGGCTGGCCTGAATTTGTCTTTCATACTTTGGACAGGAGACCCAGTCTCTGGAGAAGGACATCATGATGGATCATTCTTGGTTAAGTGGAGGGTCAGCAAAAAACAGGATGACCAGCAATGATATGGACTGACACATGCATATATATACACATACTCTTCTGGTCTGTAGGCTCTGTAGGATCAGCACTGTACTGAAAACCACAAGGTCAGCTGTTCAAACCCACTAACCACTCCTCAGAAACCCTATAGAGGAAATGAGAGTTGGAAAGAACTTGATAGCACTTAACAACAACAACAACATATGTGTATGTGTGGTGGTGTGTCACTGAGTTGATTCTGAATGATAGTAGTCCTATCAACACTAAACTATAGGGTTTCCAATGAGTGACTAGTGGGTTTGAACCTCTCATCTTGTGATTAGTTGAACCTCTCACCTTGTGATTAGCTGTCCAGTGCAACGCAGGACTTATATATATATATATATATGTAGTAGCATAGTGATTATGGGTTGGACTGTTAACCCTCAGAAACCCTATGCAGGATCACTATGAGTTGCTATGAGTTGGAACTGACTTCATGACACACCATCACTATATATATATATGTTTTTATATGTTGTTGTTGTTGTCAGGTTTCATCGAGTCAGAACCGACTCATAGAGACCCCATGCACAGCAGAACGAAACAGTGTCCGATCCTGGGCCAACCTCACTACTGCTGCCACACTTGAGTCCATCAATGATGCCACCTGGCCAATCCATCTCGTTGGGGATCTTCCT
>NW_006409177.1:152661-154460 GCF_000296735.1 Chrysochloris asiatica
CTAATTTTAAACTACTCAGTGTTCCCATGTTCTGTTCAAACAATTGCCTCTTGGTCTATGTACAGGTTCCTCTTGAGCACAATTAAGTGTTCTGGAATATTGATACATCACAGTGTTGTCCATAGCTTGTTATGATCCACACAATTGAAGACCTTTTCATAGTCAATAAAACACAGGTAAACATCTTTCTGATATTCTCTGCTTTCAGCCAAGATTCATCTGACGTCAGCAATGATATCCCTCGTTCCTCATGCCCTTCTGAATCCAGCTTGAACCTCTGTCAATGTATGCTTGCAGCCATTTCTGTATTACCTTGAGTAAAAGTTTACCCACATAGGATATCATAAGTATAATCCAAGAATTCCACATTTTGTTCTGTCATTTCTCTTGGGATGGGCACAAATATGCATCTTTTCCAAACATTCATTCAGATAGTTGTCTACCAAATTTCTTGGCATAGATAAGTGAGTGCCTCCAGTGCCGCCTCACTTTGTTGAAAGATTTCAAGTTGCATTCCATCAATTCTTCCTCCCTTGTTCTTTGCCTATGCCTTCAATAGACTTGGGACTTCTTTCAGGATCATTGGCTCTTGATCATATGCTACGTCTTGAAATGGTTGTATATCAACCATTTCCTTTTGGTACCATGACTCTGTGTATTCCTTCCATCTTCTTTTGATGCTTTCTGTCTCATCCAATAATCTGCCCAGAGAATCCTTCAATAACCCAAGTCGAGGCTTGATTTTTTTCTTCAGTTCCCTCAGCTTGAGAAATGCTTGGCGTATTCTTCCCTTTTGGTTTTCTAACTCCATGATATGTTATATTAAAACCCTAAAATTGAATTCCAAGGTTCCTATTACATTAAATATCATTTCTATATAGATGACTCACATATCTATCTCTTTCCTTGAGACATTCAATGTCAAACTTTTGCTTTCAACAACTTACTTGGAATCTTTATCCTCAAAACAAATGAGTGAATCTTCTTGCCCAAACATATTCTATCTGCAGTCTTTCCCAGGAAACATCCTGTCTTCTAGTTGCCCAGGATGAAATAATGACATAAAAATATTTTATGTTATAACTATTTTCAACATTAAGAATAAAAATAATGACCTTCAAAAGACATATATGTAGCATCTAATATATTTTCTCACCTATTTCGTTTATATTTCTGTTCTCAACTAACAAGATTTCTCACTAAGACCATAACAGTGTTGTTTATGTTGTTGTTGGTTTCTTCTGAGGAGCAGCTGGTGGGTTTGAATGACCGACTTTGTGGTTCACAATTCAGTGCTGATCCTACAGCATCAGAACTCCAAATACTAACAATACACTAACAATACTTCCCATGTTTACTCTTACCATTCAGGGCCATTGTCAACACAGCAGTCAAAGATCCTTCTTGGCGTTTGTGTCCAATCTGGTTAGTACTTTGCTTAAAACATTTAATCATCTCCATATAATCTAGAAGAAAGCGATAACATAAAAATCCCTGTCTTCATAGTTCACATTATAGTGGATAATGCCTAATAGGAAATCAAGGATTTGTATGCATTCCAAAGGTTTGAAGAAACAGTGTGAGAAACTAGGTATTTCTAGATTTTTCTGTTATGTTTTAAAATAAAATTTATTTCAATTAATTGGTCTTGTATTATTGGTTGTAAATTTAACCTTCTCTTTCATCTTCCTTTCTTTCTCTAATGACACACTGACTTTAAAAATTTTCAGTAACTGCAGAAAATTTAATTAGTGGCTTTCACGCCATATATTTTATAAACATTAGAGATTCCAGGTATG
>NW_006409177.1:156885-158723 GCF_000296735.1 Chrysochloris asiatica
TTTGAACTGGGCATTGTCCCCACAGATAGGAATGGAAAGCTTAGATTGTAGCAGGGGAGGGAATGTTCAGCTGCTGTCATCTGTGAAAAAGAATCAGATAATGAGGTGGTCTTGGTGTATTAAAGATGAACAGCAAGTGTCAGGCTTAGCTAGAACATGCATTGTCAGAAACCCAGGGAGGAAAGGCTAAAAGCAAGACTCAGACACAGAATTGGAGGATTTGAAAGCCAAGGTGAGCATCTTAGCAATTAGATTTTAAAACCATAGTAACCATTTTATTATACTTATGAATCATCATATTTTTCAAATGTCTATTTTATTTGTTCAAATTATGGCAAGGGGTGAAAAGGGGGATTGGAGAGGAAGTATGAAAAGAAGGGGGAATTTGTGAATGTATACCTTTCTTCAGAGTTTAGAGACATAGACTATGCATCACAATAAAAAGCCTTTAAGAATCCACTTAAATAATTCCAGAACTAGCCAGATCCAGAGCTAAGATCACTGGTCCATGGGGCTAGAAACAAGTGCCTTCAGACTGAGATCTATAGCTGAGTAGAATGTCTATGGGGCATTTATTGACAGCCCTTAAAGAGATTTATAACATTGCCCCAAAAGGGCAGAGGCCACATCATGAGGCCAAAGGCCAGAGAGGGGCCTATCTGGGAAGAGGCTGTCCTGACCAAAGGACTGTATCCCAAACATAGCTGATGCCGAATTGTAACATGTCAACTTCCTTACCTTATTCAGATCAACCATCAACACTCATGGAAGCAGGAATCAAGAAATCAAACAACATATTGCATTTGGCAAATCTGCTGCACAAGACCTCTTTAAAGTGTTCAAGAGCAAAAATGTCAGTTTGAGGACTACGGTGCCCCTAAACTAATCCATGGTATTTCAATAACCTCATGTGCATGTAAAAAATGAACAATGAATAAGGAAGATTGTAGAAGGATGCATTTGAGTCATGGTAGTAGAGGAGAATATTAAAAGCAAAATGCACTTCCAAAATGATAAATATATGTTAGAAGAAGTACAGCAGGAACAATCCTTTTTGTTGTTAACTGTAGTCGAGTTAGTTCTAGTTGAATCAGTTCCGATTCAGAGTGACCCTGTGTAGCATTTTCAAGGAACATCTTGTGGGTTTGGACTTCTGACCTTGTGGTTCCCATTGCCATGCTGATCCTACCTTGCCACACTAGAAGTTGGGAATGTTCCTTAGAGGTTAAATTTTAAATCACATAGATAAGATGAATAATATATGAAATACATGTGTATGTGTTTACATGAGTGCAAACTCATTAATTTTTATGATAACTCAGAGTAAGATTGGGCAAACATTGGCATTCCACCGTTCAAATGAAGGCCACATTCAAAGCAGTTAAGTCCCTTGTCCAAATAATTAACAAGATCTGCAGTTCTCAATCTTGGTAGAAATCAAAGTGTATGAAGGACATACAATTTAAAATTTTTATTTTGAAAATACAAATGTTCAGTTAGTTGGTCCAATTAGTCAATTTCCAAATCAATAGTAAATCTGAATGAGGCATGGCTACCTGCAGATTTACAAACTCATGAGGACTTTTGATGCACACCAAGGTAACAAAATGGAGAAGAAATAGTGAATTCAGAGATTAGTGTAGTAATCTTACCAGCATATCACTTTTGTGTGTGTGTGTGTGTGTGTGTGTGTGCTTATTTTATTTATTTATTTATTTTAATGTTTTATTGTGAATTACGTGATAGTTTACATGGGAGAACATTAGTTTTACATTCTTTCTATCATATATCTTCTCATTGCCATGGTTACAATCCTCTCCATGCAATCCTTCCCCCAT
>NW_006409177.1:159620-170892 GCF_000296735.1 Chrysochloris asiatica
GCCATTTGTAAGCCCCTGAGATATACAGCCATCATGAACCGTCATGTCTGCATTGTGCTGGTGATTCTGGCCTGGGTGGGATCTTGTATCCATTCTTCAGCTCAGATTTTACTGGCTTTGAAATTGCCTTTCTGTGGTCCCAATGTAATTGATCACTATTTCTGTGACTTGCAGCCCTTGTTGAAACTTGCCTGCATGGACACATATGTGATAAATTTGCTAGTTGTGTCCAATAGTGGAGTCATCTGCATGGTGAGTTTCATACTCTTGCTTATGTCCTATGCTGTCATTTTATATTCATTGAGAAATCACAGTGCTGAAGGAAGACGAAAAGCTCTTTCTACCTGCACCTCCCACTTTATTGTAGTTGTCATATTTTTTGGCCCATGTATATTTATATACACACGCCCACCAACCACATTTCCAGTTGATAAGACGGTGGCTGTGTTTTACACAATTGGGACACCCTTGCTCAATCCTCTGATTTATACACTGAGGAATGCAGAAGTGAAAAATGCCATGAAGAAGCTATGGTGTAGCAAATTATAACTGTAGTAGATAAATAAAATGTGATAAATGCAATGTATAGTACCTTAGTTTTTCTTACATAGACAATAAAGAACGTAGCCCTATCAGGAAACAATGCACACACATGTTGTTGTTGAGTGTGGTGGAGTCAGTTCCAATTCTTAGTGAGCCTGTATAGGGTTTCTTTAGCCATACGTACTCAATCTATATGCTGAGCAAGTAATTCAAGAAGTTGGATTATATAAAGAAGATTGTGGCATCAGGACTGGAGGAAGACTCATTAACAACCTATTATATACAGACTATAAAATCTTCCTTGCTGAAAGTGAAGAGGACTTAATATACTTACTGTGAAGATCAAGACCACAGCCTTCAGTATAAATTACACATCAATGTAAAGAAAACAAAATCCACAGCACTGGACCCAATAAGTAATATCAAGATAAATGAAGAAAAGATCAAAGTTATTTAAAACTTCATTTTGCTCTAATCAACAATCAACACTTAAGGAAACATTAGGCAAGAAATCAAATAATGTATTGCATGAGGTAAATCTTCTGCACAAGACCTTTTTAAAGTGATGAAGACCAAAGATGTCAGTTTGAGGACTAAGTCACGTATGATCCACATCATGGTATTTTCAATAACCTCTTACATACGTGAAAGTTGGTCGATGAATAAATAAGACCGTAGAAGAATTGATGCACTTGAGCTGTGGTGTTGGAGGAGAATATTAAAAGTACCATGGACTGTCAAAGGAAAAAACAAATGTGTGTAGGAATAAGTACAAACAGAATACTCCTTAAAAGCTAGTCTGGTCTAACTTTGTCTTTCATACTTTGAACAGGAGACCCAGTCCCTGGAGAAGGACATCATGATCGATCATGCTTGGTTAAGTGGAGGGTCAGTGAAAAACAGGACAACCACCAACGAGATGGACTGACACATGCATATATATACACATACTCTTCTGGTCTGTAGGCTCTGTAGGATCAGCACTGTACTGAAAACCACAAGGTCAGCTGTTCAAACCCACTAACTGCTCCTCAGAAACCGTGTACATGAAATGTGAGTTGGAAAGAACTTGATAGCACTTAACAACAACAACAACATATGTGTTATGTGTGGTGGTGTGTCATTGAATTGATTCTGAATGATAGTGACCCTGTATAGGGTTTCCAATGAGTGACTAGTGGGTTTGAACCTCTCACCTTGTGATTAGCTGTCCAGTGCCATGAAAGACTCATATATATATATATATTTGTTGTTGTTGTTATGTGCCGTGGAGTCGGTTCCGACTCATAGCGAACCTGTACAGGCTTTCCGAGGCTGTAAATCTTTACGGGAGCAGAAAGCCTCATCTTTCTCCCGCGGAACAGCTGGTAGTTTCGAACTGCTGACCTTGCGGTTCGCAGCCCGATTCGTAACCACTACGCTACCAAAGCTCCATATATATATATATATATATATATCTGGTAGCATAGTGATTATGAGTTGGATTGTTAACCCCTGGAAACACTATGCAGGATTACTATGATTTAGAATTGACTTCATGGCACACCATCACCATATATAAATATATGTTTTTATATACATATGTATTTTGTATATTGAGTGTTTCTATATAAAAATATAGGGAGCTGTAAGATGATCACTGGACTGCAAATTGTAAGGTCAGTGGTTCATACACATAAGTCACTTCTCAGAAATCCTCTGCAGGATTTCTATGAATCAGAACCAACTCTCCATGGCACTTAACAGCAATAAACATATACAGATATATATTCATTAAAGAGTTCTGGTGTGATACTGTATGATAAGCACTAGACCACAAGATCAGCCGTTCCAACTCACCAGCTGCTCCTTGGAAATCCTATACAGGGTCATTATGAGTCAGAATCAACAACAACATATTCATTATACACACATTTAATATTCTGAGAGGATTTCATTTAACTACAGAAATATTATTTCAAGCAACCTATACTAATCCTAAAGAACTCTGATAGCATGGTAATGAGGCTGCTCACCTCAAATTCTGCAGTTGTTGTATGGGAAAAAAATGAGGCTTTCTGCTCCTGTAAAGATTTGCATCCTTGAAAACCCTATGAAGGGTCACTATGAGTTGTAATTGACTCGGTGTCACACCACCACCATACTGATCCTTGGAGTCCTGTTGTGACATTGTATGATAAGCAGTGGATTCTTAAATGCAAGATTTTCAGTTCAAACCCAGTGGACTACTCCTTAGAAACCCTCCACAGGGTTGCTATGAGTTGGAACTGACTGGATGGCACTTTAACAACTACAGCATACTGATCCTTATTAAAGTCTATATAAATCTGACTCTCTTCACTTGGTAATTTAACCCCTGTACTCATTCTTTTCCAGAAAGAAATGTACTAATTAATGACAGGATGATTGTGTACACATGTGTTTACCAAATTCCTTTTCTAGGTTTTATTCTAGTATTTCATGGATTTAATCAACATGAGTGAGTCCATTGTTGTTGTTAAGTTCATTCTGTCTCATAGCGACTCATAGTGATCCTGTGTAGGGTTTCCGAAGAGCAGCTTGCAGGTTTGAACTGTCAACTTTTAGCAGTCTAGTGCTTATCTTATGGCACCAAATCAGTGAGTCCATAAGAGACTGTAAACTTAGAGAATCAATGTTGTTGTTATTCGAATATGAGAATTTGATAGGCTAGAAAATGATACCTTGAAAATCTGTACGTGAGCCTCCCTTATTGTACAATCCTACACTGATGCCATTTGTTATCTACTCTAGCTTTATGTCTAGATTTTTTGGTTTCAGTCCCGTGTGCCCACCTATTTGAAGAATCACATGGTAGTCTATCAGAATAGCACTCTGGAAGTGCCCTTCCAGCATGCAGGTACACAGACATGCAAGAGCACACACACATACACACAGACACATACATTTGATTGGAACATTTAGTATGATCCTCAATTGAAAGACAATGAAATATTAAAGCAGGGGAATCATGGCAGTCAAATGATAGTGCCAACAGCTCCAAACACTTGCCCTTTCACAGAAAAAAAGAAAAAGAAATATATATAAAATCAAGGGGCCCTGCTAGCTGCGATGTTAACTGCAAGGTCAGTTAGTTTGAATCTACCGCTCATTCAGGGGGAGAAAAATGAGGTTTTCTACTTCCACAAAGATTTACAGCCTCAAAAACTCTATACAGGGATTCTTCGAGTCCGAACCAGTTCAGTGGCACACAGCCACCACCACCACCACCACCACCATATAAGAAATCAGTACTGAGTTGACAAGCAGTACCTCTACTCTCATAGTGGGACAAGGCATCGGGAACTTTCTACAGTGAATACTCCAAAGCTATTCTCACAAAATACTCTTGAGCTTTACTCTGTGACCTGGTTTCATAGACTGTGTTTAGTTGCAAGGATTCTTATTTTTGTCTTGGCCTTTGCTATGTGAAAATTAAGGAGATTTGGTCTATAGTTTTCAAATTCACTTCTATTGTATCTAAGCAAAAATTCAGCTTTAATGTATTATTATATTAGAAATGTTAGGTTATAAATTATAACATTGCTGGAGTTAAAAAAAATGTATTTTCTCTTAGAAAAGAGTTGCATGTTGCTGGAATTTGAGGAAATTTTGAACACATGTGAAAGGAGCACATTATGGACAAAAGTTTGTACAATTCAAACTTATTTGTAAACATGAAAAGCTACAATAAGAATTAATTGCATCACTTAGATTTGATAATAGAGTTCCAACAGTGAGGGTCAAGGGAACCATCACAGACACAGTGGGTTCCTAAGAGGGGTTCTGGGGTATAGAATGTATTGGGTGACACTATCTCATGGGGTGATGCCACAATGACCTGTATAACATTTTTGTGCAGTGGTTCAGCAGAAATTTATTATTTTTATAAAAGTATTCCCATAGTTCCTTACAATAAGAAAAAAACAGTTTTCATGAGCCCAGATTACGTGCATTAATAAACCTACAAGGCTAAAGTCAAAGCTGTCATTATTATCCAATTACAATGACACTTTGAATCACATGGTTTTGTCTGTCCAAGCATGGTGTTTTCATTGCTACTGGTGTTTTTTAATAGTTGCTGATTTTGTCAAATTTTCTTTTACTCTAGCTACAATATTGTCACAATCAGCATTTGTTATCCTGTATGATTAACTTTTTTGAGAATGGAGTAGTAATAAAGGAAAATGAAGAAAAAAATTGCTCAATTACTAATAATGTTCAAACGAATAATGTTGTAATTTAATGTAGAATGATTTTACAAAACAGTTTTGCTGTTATTATTTATATAATCTATGAAATACTGCTTTTCATCATTTACAACTATACTAATATCCTTATTCTATGATTAAAATTGAAAATAAACACTACTAAGGATTCAGTAAATTCTGGTATGGGAAGAGGTCAGTTTGGGTGACATTAACCAGTGTTGTCACCATACAATCATAAGATTCAGAGGAGGAAAAGGGGCTTGAAAATCAGTTATGGAATGGGCAAGACCCTGGGGAGAGGTAGAAAAAATAGAAATCACAGGTGATTTCATAAGAGATCCAAGACGGCTATTAGAAAATCCTCTTGTGATTATTTAAATTATTTAAATGAAAAGGCAGCCCTTTTCAGTTTCCTCATCTGTGTATTTGAACAAAAATGAAACTCAAGATCCTTCAGTTTATCATCATGAGGATGTCAACAAAGAGGACTGGATAGGGCTAATGCGAATTTGGTACTAATAGCCTATAAAATAACGTATAAAAGTATTCCTGTATGACTAAGGGGCTTTATGGGACCCAAGAAGATGACAATCTGCCCTTAGTTTCTGTAGGATACTACAGAGTACTCTAACCTTAACCCCACTCCACCCTGAGTTAGAAGGAGAGGATCAGACTAGAGCTAATATGACAATGTTTTTGTAAGTAAGACTCAAAGAAAGAATAGTGCCTTGTGCCCTAAATGTATCCTGGGCCCCAGGATCAAAGAGGAAGTTGGGAAACAAAGAGGAAGGATCAGTACTTCAAAAATATTGACTTGGTGATAAAAATGATGCTGCTGATCTGATGATTGAATTTAGTAAGACTCATGACTTCTTCATTGTAAATACCTTTTGAAACAACATAAAAAAAAGTGATTATATACATGGCCCTCACCATATGGAAAACATAGGAATCAAATTGACTACATCTGTGGGAAGAGACAGTAGGGAAGCTAAAAGTCATCAGCCAAAACAAGGCCACGGACAGATTGTGGAACAGTCAATCAATTGTTTTTAGGTGCCATAGAGTCATTTCCAACTCATAGTAATCCTATGCACAACATACCAAAACACTACGCAGTTTTGCACCATACTCACAATTGTTGTTATGTTTATATAACAATGTTATATTAAGCCCATTTTTTTTTTACACTGTGTCAATCCATCTGGTTGGGAGGTTTCCTTTTTAACATGAACCCACCATTTATCCAAGCAGCATATCCTTCTCCAGGGAGAGGTCCCTTCTGATAACATGTAATACATGACAGATTTAGTCTCACCATCCTGGCTTATATGAAACTGGATTATATGAAGGAGAACATTGTAAAAGGATTTAAGGAATAATCATTGGGGACCTGTGATATGCAGATGATAAAACCTTACTTGCTGAAAGTGAAGAGGACTTAAAATACTTATGATGAAGATCAAAGACCCCAGCCTTCAATATGGAGTGCACCTCAATGTAAAGAAAACAAAAACCTCACAATCATGGAAGCAGAAGTCAAGAAACCAAAGGATGCATTATATTGGGTAAAGCTACTACAAAAGCATTAAAGATATGCGTTTTAAGACTAAAATGCCCAGACCCAAGTCATGGTATTTTCATGCACCTTATATGTATGAGAAAGTTGCAAAATGAATAAGGGAGATAGCAGAAGAATCAATTAATTTGAATTATAGTGAATCAAATCTTTCTTGGAAGAAGTACAGCCAGCGGTCCTTAGAAGCAAGTATGGTAAGAATTCATCTCTCCTTCTTTATATGTGATCAGGAGAGACCAATCCCTGAAAAAGAATATCATGCTTGGGAAAGTTGAGGGTCACCAAAAAGGAAGAAGATCCCCTAATTAAATGGTTTGTCCCAGTGGTAGTAACAATGTGCTCAAGCAAAAAACTTATGAGGATGGCTCAGGGCTGGGCAGTGTTTCATTCTGTTGTGCATAGCATCACTGAGAGTTGGACCCAATTTGACGACACCTAACAACAATAACACAGGACTTTAGTTTTATTGCCTGCTTTCCAATATCAAAAACAGTTGTTTCATCTAATTTTCCAGTTTTAGAAAACAATAGGGAAGTTTAGTTTCTCTGCTATATATGGAAATATTAAATGCTATGCCTAAAACATTTGTGCACTGACCATTAAAACCACTGATGATGTTTAATTTAGTCTTAAATTGATAAAACATACAATAAAGATGTATTAATAATTACTAGTGATTGTAATGCAAAGGTTTAAAAGAAAGAGGAAGGATCAGTAGTTGGAAAATACAGAACATATGCTGGAGATCATCTGATAGAATTTTTGCGAGACAAATGGCCTATTCATTAAAAATACCTTTTTAAATAGCACAAAAGACACTTTATATACATGCACAGGCACAGAAATCAAATTGACTACATCTTTGGGAAGAGATTGTGGGAAAGCTCCATATCTTCAGCCAAAATAAAGCTGGATCAGATTGTGGAAGAGAACACCAATTGCCCATATACAAGTTCAGGCTGAACTAAAGGAAATTAAAACAAGCCCACAGGAGCCAAATTTGACCCTGAACATATCCCACTATAAAGATGATCTGAAGAACCGATTTGATGCATTGGACACTAATGACAGAAAATCAGAGAAGTTGTGGGAATACATGAAGAATATCATACAGGAAGAAAGAAAAGGTCACCAAGAAGACAAGAAAGTAGGAAAAGACCAAAATGGATGTCAGAAGACATGCTGAGACATGTTTTCCAGCACAGAGATGCTAAAGCAAATGGAATATATAAGGAGGTGAAAGAGCTGAACAAAAAATTTCAAAAGGGATTTTGAGAAGACAAAGTCAAGTATTATAATGGCATGTGTAAAAACATTGAGTTAGAAAACCTAAAGATAAGAAGACACTCAACATTTCTCAAGATGAAGGTTCTGAGTAAAAACATTAAATATCGACTTAAAATATCGAAGGATTCTAAAGGCCAATTATTGAATAATGCAGAAAGCATCAAAAAAAGATGGAAAGAATGCACAGTCACTGTGCCAAAAAGAAACGGATGATGTTAGACCATTCAAAAGGTAGAATGTGATTAATGGTACTGAAAGAAAAAGTCCAAAGTGTGCTAAAGGCATTGGGTTCTTGGAATTGATGGAATACAATCTGAAATCTGTTAACAAAATGGTGCCGTCCTGGAGGCACTCACTCTTCAATCCCAAGAAATCTGGAAGACAACTATCTGGCCAATTGATTGGATGAGATCCATAAAGGTGACTCAGTGTAATGTAGATATCATTGTATAATATAATTAGAATCACATGCAAGTAAAATTTTGCTAAAGAGAATTCAAAAACTTCTGTAACAATACTTTTACAGGGAACTTCCAGAGGTTCAAGCTGAATTAAGATGAGTATATGGAACAAGGTATGTCATTACTGACTTGAGATGGATCTTTACTTAAAACAGAAAATATGAGAACGGTATTTGTTAGGTGGCATCGAGTTGGTACCAACTTGTAGTGCCCCTATGCACAACAGAACGACACACTGCCCGATCCTGGGCCAACCTCACAATTGTTGCCATGCTTGAGCCCACTGATGCTGCTGCTTTGTCAATCCATCTTGCTGGAGGTCTTCCTCTTTTTCTCTGACCCTCCACCTTAGCAAACATGATATCCTTTTCTAGTGACTGGTCCCTCCTGACAGTATGTCCAAAGTATGAGAGATGAAGTTCAGCCATCTTGGCCTTCAATGAGCACTCTGGTTGCACTTCTTCCAACACAGATCTGTTGGTTCTTTTGGCAGCCCATGGCACTTTCAATATTCTCTTCCAACACCATATGTTCTACTACCTGTGCTTTATTGACTATTTAAACTGTGTGGATCATGAGAAGCTATGTGTAACATTGTTAACATGGGTATTCTAGATCACTTGATTATGCTTATGAGGAACCTGTACATAGACTAAGAAGCAGTTTTATAAACAAAACATGGGGACACTGAATGGTTTAAAATCCAGAAAGGTATGTGTCAGGCTTATATTCTTTCATCATACTTATTCAGTCTATGTGCTAAGCAAATAATCCGCAAAGCTAGATCATTTGAAGAAGAAAGTGGCATCAAGATTGGAAGAAGACTTATTAATAACTTGTGATATGCAGATGGTATTATTGCTAAAAGCAAAAATGACTTAAAATATTTACTGATGAAGCTCAAAATCCACAGTCTTAAGTATGGGTTGAATTGCAATGTAAAGGAAACAAAAATTCTCACAATGGGACTAGTAAATAACATGAAAAATGGACCAATGATTGTAGTTGTTAAACACTTCTATTTGCTTGGATCCACTACCAATACTCATGGAAGCAGCAATGAAGAAATCAATTGACATATTGCATTAGGCAAATCTGCTGCACACAACACTTGTAAAATGTTCAAGAGCAAAATTGTCAGTTTGAGGACTAAGGTACACCTAATCCAAGCCATGGTATTTCTAATAGTCAATATGCATGTGAAAGTTGGACAATTAATAAGAAGGCCTTAGAAGAACCGATGAATTAAAAGGACACCATGCTTCGTAAAGTGGAACATTAGCCAAAAACATAGCAAGAGCAAGCGTTAACAATTGTGAGGATGGTGCATGACAAGGCAGTGTTTTGTTCTGTTGTGAACAGGGTCACTATCAGTTGTAACTAACTCAATAGCACCTAACAACAACAAAAATTCAACTTTTATATCTCACTTTTGTTAGTGTTTCTCTGTAATGAAGTTTAGTATTCTTCACGAGTTTTCACATTTTTATGTTTATATACCTTTATTTATCCTCTTTATATTATTTATAATCTTTATATAGTATTATAATGACACATATTATAAATGTTTTTTATATAGTATTATGAAGTCATTTGCAAACAACTGGAGTTAGATAACCAAAAGTGAGGAGGACACTCTGCATATTTGTAGCTGAAAGAATTGAAGAAAGATAAAGAATCAAACATTTAATTGAAATACTGAAGGATTCTATGGGGAAAAAAACCTGAAAGATGCAGGAAGTGTCAGAAGGACAAACTGACAGACAAGGAGGGTCAGCGACAAAAAGGAAGAATCCCAGTGAGATAGAGTGACAATGGCAGCAATGTTTCAGCTCAAAATGACAAGTTCTTAGGATGTCTCAGTGCTAGGCAGTGTTTCATCCTGTTGTGTTACATAGTAACGTTGCCAAAAACAACTGGTTGATGTTCAACCATTTTATGAGGTAGGGTATGACAAAGAACCAGTGGTACTGAAGAAAGAAGTTCAACCTGAACTGAAGGCACTGGTGAAAATCAAGGCTCCGGGAACTTACAGAATGCCAATAGAGATTGTTCAACAAATGGGTTCAACGCTGAAAGCACTTATTTATTAATGGCAAGCAATTTGTAAGAGAAATACCTGGCCAAGCAACTAGAAGATATCCAAATTTGTGCCCAATCCAAAGAAGTGTGATCCAACAGAAAGCAGACTTTATTAAGTAACATCATATGATATTATATCATATGCAAAATTATTTTAACTGACTCAACTGAAACTAACACAAATAACAGCATGATCCTTTATGAAGTAGATTGGTTGGTGGTTATGTGCCTGGAGTCAGTTCCAACTCATAGCGACCCTGTACAGGGTTTCCGAGGCTGTAAATCTTTATGGGAGCAGAAAGCCTCATCTTTCTCCCGCAGAACAGCTGGTAGTTTCCAACTGCTGACCTTGCGGTTCACAGCCCGATTCATAACTGCTGTGCTACCAGATTGCCTGGTCTTTTCTCTGAAGTGCCTCTGTGTAGATTCAAATCGCCAACCTCTGAGCTGGTAATCAAGCACTTAACACTGCGACCACAGTAATAGATGATTGCCTTGTCTTGTTATTGAATTTAATGGGGCTCTTTCACAATTAAATTTGGCAATCATTATAGTTAGGTTTCTGCAAGAAATTCTTTTAACAAGTTGAAGAATTATAGTTTCACTTTAGTTTGCTGTATTTTGATCATAATTCAGAATAAGATTTATAAAATCTCTGTTGGATCTTGGAAATGATCATATATTCTTACCACATATTTTATTGACAGGAAGCCCTGGCAACAGAAATCAGTAAAGCAAAGTTGGATCAGAACACAGGTTATAATATTTAGGACTCCTGTTGTGACACTGTAGGATCAGCATTGGACTGAGAACCACAAGGTCCACGGTTCAAACCACCATCTGCTCCTCAGAAAACCTATTCAGGGTCATTCTGAGTTGAAAGTAACTCAATGACACTTAGCAACAATATATAATATCTGGGAGGTGCTTTTAAAAGTCTGTGAAAATGGATTTTAAAGTATTATTCCACTAATTTTTTTAATACCTTTCATATATATACATATATATGTATGAGTGTGTATGAAAATGAGTCTTAGAGTGGCATTGTAGTATAAGCACTAGACTGCTAACCACAAAGTTGGGAGTTCATA
>NW_006409177.1:171272-183742 GCF_000296735.1 Chrysochloris asiatica
ATTTTAAAGTGTTGAAGAGCAAAGATGTCAATTTGAGGACTAAAGTGTGCTTGACCCAAGTCATGGTATTTTCAATAACCTCATATTCATATGAAAGTTAGACAATGAATAAGAAAGACTGTAGAAGAATTGATGCATTTGAGTTATGGTGTTGGAGGAGAACATTGAAAGTGCCATGGACTGCCATAAACAAACCAATCTGTGTTGGAAGTAATGCAGTCAGAATGCTTCTTAGAAGCCAGATGGCCAGGGTAGTCTCTCCTACTTCAGACAAATTATCAGGAGGCACCAGTCCTTGGAGAAAAACATCATGCTTGGTAAAGTTGAAGGTTGGAAAAAAAGAGGAAGACCCCCAACGTGATGGATTGGCATGGTGGCAGCAGTTGTGAACTCAAATGTAGCAAAGATTGTGAGGTTGTGCAGGACCGGGCAGTGTTTTGTTCCGTTGTGCATAGGGATGCGTTGAGTTTGTACTGACTCAATGGCACATAACAACAAACATTAATCTGTTAAATTGTATATAATGAGAAAAATAATCACCCCATTAAATAAGAACTAATTTTAATTACTTATTGAAAATATATAAAATAATTGACTGATGTTCCCGTAAAGATTTACAGCCTCAGAAACTCTGTTCAGGGTCGTTATGAGTTGGAACCAACTCCACGGCACATAACAACAACAACACACCTAAATCAGAGGAAGACATAGTCAGCAAGGCTCTAAACAAATAGAAGCAAGAAGTTCAACCTTGTCTTATTAAACCTCATACATTGTACATGCATAAGGATCCCTTGTGGCACTGTAGTATAAACAGTGAACTGCAAACCACAAGGTCACAAGTTCAAGTCCACCAACCTGTCCTCAAGAAAAAGATGAGATTTTCTTCTGTAAATTCTGACGGCCTCGAAAGCTTATGCAGGATCATTATAAGTTCAAATTGACTTGATGCCTGGTATTTGGTTTGGTTGAAAAATTACAGCTATATAAATTTTAAGGCCTTATACTAAATCACTCACAGTATTTATATAATATGATTATAATAAAATAAAATCCCTGCTAAGGTAGTGGTGTTTTTCTTCTATATGGTAAGTGGAAAAACAATTAAATATAAATTTAATGTGACTACTTTGAAATATCTTAAGACAGTATTGTGAAGTTTATTCTATAATTGAAAAATAAAGGAAAAAAAATAGAGAGCTACCTGCAAAAGCTTCTCACATCATGTTGCTCAATAGCTGTATAGTACTAACATTAGGGTCTATATGAGGTTTGAAAGGAATTTTTTATTGTGAGTCATATTGAACAGGTAACAAATTCATGCTCTATGGTGGATGTCAGCTTGAGGACTAGGGTGCGCCTGACCCAGGCCATTGTGTTTTCAATAGCCTCATATGGATGTGAAAGCTGGACAGTGAATAAAGAGGATCGTAGAAGAATTGATGCCTTTGAGTTGTGGTGTTGGAGGAGAATACTGAGGGTGCCATGGACTGCCAAAAGAACCAATAGATCTGTTTTGGAAGAAGTACAGCCAGAGTGCTCCTTGGAGGCCAGGATGGCTAAGCTTCGTCTCTCCTACTTTGGACATGTAGTACGGAGGAAACAATCGTTGGAGAAGGATGTCATGCTGGGTAGGGTGGAGGGTCAGAGAAAAAGAGGAAGACCTCCAACGAGATGGATCGGCCAGGTGGCATCATTGATGGACTCGGGGGTGGCAGCGGTGGTGAGGTTGGCCCAGGATCGAACATTGTTTCTTTCTGCTGTGCATGGAGTCGCTATGAGTCGGTTCCGACTCGATGGCACCTGACAACAACAACAACAATGGTGGTTCAGAGAAGGCCTAGACTCAGTTACATCTACACTACATGGTTTGACCCCTGCCTGCCTTTTTGATGCCACTTCTATCTACTTGATCTTAATCGTTATGTTCCAGCCACTCTGATCTTTTATGAACAACAACAACAACATCAAGCACTGCCATTGAGTCAGATCCAACTCCTAGCTACTGTTCAGAGAGTTTCTGAGATTGTGAATCTTTATAGGATCAGATAACCTCATCTTTTCCCATAGAGCAACGGGTGGGTTTGAACTACTGTCTCTGTGGTTAGTGGCCTCACACCTAACTCACAGTGCCACCAGAGAGCCTTTGGCCTTTTATAGTTTCATGAAAACACCATGGTAATTTCTGCCTTAGAGTTACTCTGTGTATTTTCTTTCTCTAGAATCCTTATCCCATTCATACTCACATGGATATTTCCTTCTTATTACTCTTGTCAATTATTAACTCTTACCATTATTACTAATCTTATGAATTAACACATTTCTTTTCATAAGAAAACCTCAGCAGAATTCAAAATCCACTTGAGATGTTACTTGCTCAGAGACACCTTCTGTGATTACCCACTATGACGCATTCTCCCAGAAATAATCACAGCTTTCCATTTCCATTAACTCTATTGTAATAGTCACTGTCTGATTTTTTGTTTATTTTTTATCACTAAGCATCAGAAGATGCTTGTCTTCTATAACCATTCAATAGATACTTATTGAAAATAGATAGTTGTCAGGCATAAATCAAAATCAAAGTCCTTCCTTTAGACCCTTTCAGTGCACAGAGGAAAATGGGAACAGAAGACCACTGGTAGTTATACAACATTTGTTCCATGTTTGATCACGGCTATAAGGAAGTTAAGAATCTGTAGACATAGAAAATGATGAGAGACGTGTGTTTTCACGTCTTCAAAGGAAGTAATCCTAATCTATAATCAGAGGAGTTACAGGGAAAGAGCCATTTGAAGAACAGGACTTGTTTTCAGGTAGAGAAGTGTTCCAATGCAAAGTCTCTGCTGTAAGAAAGGACTTAGAAGACAATAGGAACAGGTAAGGAAAAAACAACAACAACAACAAAAACCAGTGTGCCTGGGGAGTGAGGATGAGAAGGTCAAAGAGTACTTGAAAATGGAGAAACAACAGTCACTTTAATCAGGGAATTCTAGGACAAGTAAGGAAGTTCAATGGGAAATCAAGGAAGGCTATCAAGCAAATGAGTATAATAATTTCTAAATTGTAAATACATGAAATCATAAATCAGACATATTTTTAAAAGATCCTTAAGAATTCTACTTTAAAAAAATTGACAGTTTCATTTCTCACACATCTCAGAGTGACTTCTCTTCATGGAAAACTTATAATGTTCTCAGGATGAAGACAGTTACTTGCCAAAGAAAGTCTCTCACTTTATCCAAAGTTTCTTCATGGCAATTTTGACTTCTGCATTCCTCAGGGTGTAGATCAAGGGATTTAACATGGGTGTGACGATGGCATCTGATACAGCCATCACTTTGTCTATGGGATATGTGGCCACAGGTCTTACGTACAAGAAAATACATGGGACAAAGAACAAGACAATCACCATAAGGTGGGAACCACAGGTGGAGAGGGCTTTGTGCCGCCCTTCAGAGCTGTAAGACTTCAAGGAGCAGAGGATGACTATGTAGGAGACAATGAGGATTAGGAAGATGGCAACACACATCACCCCACTGTTGAGGATGACCAAGAGACCCAGGACATAAGTGTCCATGCAGGCCAGTGTCAACAATTGAAACAAATCACATATGAAGTGATCGATGACATTGGAACCACAGAAAGGTATTTGGTACATGAAAAGGAGCTGTATCATTGCATGTGAAAATCCTCCTAGACAGGCCCCTCCTATCAGTAGGCAACACATCCGAGGACTCATGATGGTCATGTAGTGCAGGGGCTTACAGATTGCCACATAGCGGTCATAGGCCATCACAATGAGAAGGATGATGGACACTCCACCAAAGAAATGTTCTCCAAAGAGCTGGGTCATGCAGCCTTCCAGGGAGATGGTAGTGCTTTCAGAGAGGGAATCCACAATCATTTTGGGGGCAATGACAGAAGAATAGATAGTATCCATGACTGACAAGGAAGTAAGGAAAAAATACATCGGTGACCTCAGACTTGGACTAGCAGTCAGAGTTATCACAATGAATAGGTTTCCCAATACGGTGGCCACATACATGATTAGAAACACAGCAAAGAATATTTTCCGCAGCTCTGGGTTCTTTGTAAGACCCAAAAGAATGAATTCAGTCACATTACGTTTGTTTCCCATTTACCAGATACTAATATGAATTCTGACTGAGAGTTGACAACTCTAAAAAAAGGGAACATGTGATTTATAATTAGTGATTATTTGGCTTCATTTATTTGGCTCAAGTTGTAGTTGGAGCGGTAGTGGTAGTCATCAGATTAATATGGGAATTCTAGATCCACACCAGGAATTTCTGAAAGCAGTGACAGCAAGGGAGGGAAAAAAGAAAATAATATCATAATTTGCAAATTGTAAATATTCTAAATCATAAATCACACTCATATTTTTTTAAAAGATACCTCTGGATTCTAGTGAAGGATGAACAGTTTTATTTCTCACAAAGCTCTAATGAATGATTCTCTTTGGGGGAAATTCATAATGTTCTCAGCATGATGACAGTTACTTGTCACCCAAAGTCCAGACCATATCCATGGAGTCGATTCCGACTCACAATGCTGCCAGGTATGACAGAGAAGAACTGCGATCCATCATGTCTTTGATGACTAATTGTTCAAAAGTAAATCATCACGCCTTTCTTTTGAGGTAC
Organism: Chrysochloris asiatica; assembly: GCF_000296735.1. Taxonomy (NCBI): domain Eukaryota; kingdom Metazoa; phylum Chordata; class Mammalia; order Afrosoricida; family Chrysochloridae; genus Chrysochloris; species Chrysochloris asiatica. Next base: position 175,940 of record NW_006409177.1, read on the forward strand.
CTCTGGCTGTGCTCAAACAGCCAACCTTTTGGTTAGCCATTGAGCACATTAACTGTTTCTCAAGATTCCTAATAAATTACTAAGGTGTGGTGCTGTGGATTAATATGCTGGACTACAAGGGTGGTCTGAACTGCAAGGTCGGAGCTTCAAGCTCACCAGCTGCTTCTTGGAAACCTTATACAGGGTCGATATGGGTCAGAACTGACTCGACAGCACTTAACAACAACAACAAAGATACAGTGGACTCAAATACAATTCAATACATTGTATCAAACAGGGAAATGGTAACGAACTGTGAACAGAATGCTGTTGTCAACCCATTCTCCAGACCTGAGAGTTGATTTGTTGTCTGAGATTGGCTGGTCAATGATGACAATTACTGACTACAATTTGTAACATTTGTGTTCCTAGATTTGCTTCAGTTGTAACCAAGACCCAAACCATACCTTCAACTTCCAGTTCAAGGCTGAATCACAGTTGTCACCTGCCTTTGTGATGTTTTCTTTCTCTTTCCACAATGGCTCAATGAGAAATCCTTTTTCAAAAAGCTATTTAAATGAAGAAAGGGACAATCATGGTTAGCCTTTTACTTTGTCATTTCACTGCCCCTTATTCCCTAATTAGGTAAGCAAACCACAAAAACAATTTAAAAACTCAGCAGATGCTACAAATTTGAAGAATATAAAACAAATGTCAGATGTGGCCCATTTTCTTTAGTGACTGCTACTGCTGTTGTGTGCATTGAGAAGTTCCAATTCATTGTCACCCTTTGTAGGATTTCTGAGGCTATAAATCTTTACAGAAGCAGAAAGCCTCATCTTTCCTCTGAGGCAAGGCTGGTGGATTAGAACTGCTGACCTTGCAGTTAGCAGTTCAAGGAGTAATCCACTCCATCACTGGGACTCCTTCCTTAAGGTTCAGGCCTAGCAAATGTAAAATACTGACAAAGAAGTTAATGTGAGCTGAAGACATAAAAGATAAATAATTTAAGTTTAAAAGGAAGACAGAGGGTGTTCCCATCAGGGGGAAAAGCATGAGCAAAGTCCCAGAGGTGGGGATAAGAAACATGGTTAAGTGTAGAATGTAAACAAAGGTCTTAGAGTCACATAGACCAGGTTCTGATTTTGACTTCTGGGACACTTTTTGTCTATACAATAAACTAAGGCTTATTTATTCTTTCAAATCTGAATTGATATTTATTGTGGTAGGTTCCAACTCATAATGAGCTCATGCAAAACACAACAAAACAATGGCTAGTCCTATGCTTATCCTCCAATTGCTCTTATTTATAAACCTGTTATTGCTGCCACTATGCAATCCACCTCTTTGGAGGGCTTCCTTTGCTGACCCTCCACTTTGCCAAGCATCATGTTCTTCTCCAGAAACTTGTCCTTTCCGACAGTACGTCCAAAGTATGAGAGACAAAGTCTTGCCATCTCACTTCTAAAGAAAATACTGGCTTCTTCCAAGACAGATTTGCATTTGTATTTAGAAATATTGCATTTGCTATTTATGGATGCATTTTAATAATATAAGTTTATCCAAAAGTTGATAGCATCACAAATGAATATATACTGTACATTGTTATTGTTAATTTTTAATAGATAATTTATCACTGCAGTTCAAGTTCATCAGCTGCTCCTCAAAATCCCTATACAGGGTCACTATTCCAAAAATGCTTCAGTGAATATATATATATATTGTCCTGGTGTGGTGCTGTGGATTAATGCACCAGACTACAAAGTAATTTGAACCAGAAGGCCAGCGGTTCAAGCTCACCAGTCACTACTTGGAAACCCTACACAGGGTCGCTATGGGTTGGAACTGACTCTATGGAAATTAACAACAATAACAAATGTGTATATATATATGTGTGTGTGTGTGTGTGTGTGTGTGTGGATGGCATCCTGGTGTGGCTCTCTGGGTTAATGCACTGGGCTGCAAAGTTAGTTTGATCACAAGGTCTGTGGTTCAAGCTTACCAGCCACACCTTGAAAACCCTATACAGGATACAGGGTCACTATAGGTTGGGACCAACACAACAGCATATATATATATATACTTTAAAAACAATTTTAGTATTTAGTTGTTGTTAATGTTAAGTGCCATAGAGTCAATTCTTTGAGATCTAAGTAAAAAGAGAGAGAGAAGGAAATGAATGGAAAGAGAATTGAAGACACACAAACACACTCATGGGGTAGTTAGAGCTAGAAACAGGAAACCCAGAGAGAGAATGAAATAGAGATGAGAGAGAGAAAAAAATGAAGTGAAATTGAAAAAAATAGATCAGAGAATCTCCTAGTAAATAGTTTCAGATACATTGTCAGCTCTCCTATTGGAAACCTAAACATATTATTTTACTTATCTATATAATAAATTATTTTCATTTGTCATATAGAGGTCAACTGATTTATCTTTGAAAACATTTTTCTCAAAGAGTACAAAAGATCAAATAAAATAACTTCATCTAGCTCAAGTAAGAACTTTAGAACTGAAGTTCATAACTCAAATTTCTTATTCAGAGAAAAAACTGTGCTTACTGATAAAGCACACAGGTATTTAGTGTGAATTATTGACAAACTTTAAGACCAAAAGATACATATAAATTAATATTTGATTAGTTAATTAAGTTGTATTATTGTCATATTTTTGAAAGTCATTGCTATGTAATAATTGAAACCTGCATATTAAATACTCTACCAAATAATAAAGTTGTCTTTTATAGCTTCGTTTTTTACAGCTTGTTAAACATGGAAAGTTGTACAAATAAAGACTCCAACGTCATTTCAAATGGGAGAAAGATGAGGCTTTCTACTCCTATAAAGATTTATAGCCTCCGAAATTCTAAAAAGGGTTGCTATGAGTCAGAACTGACTCAATGACATGTAACAATAATATCAAGGTCATTTCAAACTTAACCCAAGATCTTATCCCACCTAAGATTCATCCACAAGCAACAACTTCTCCATGGAACCCAAGAACCAGGTGAAATGATTACAACTTGGTTTTTCTTACTATGGAAGTAACCTCTCCAGGATTTAAGTGGGGGAAAGTCAGCCAAACCTTAAATACTGGTCAATTTTGTTAGAGTAGGATTGTTACTGCTTCTGAAGAGGAATTTAAAGCAGAAGCTGCAGATAAGCCTAATGAAGAAATATACATTCTCTTTTACCAAGGGATTTATTTGTGTTCTCTCCAATTAAGAAATGGTTGCTGAGTAGAACATTTACTGAATCATTCATGAATCCCAGTTGATTGTATTTTGAGAGTCACATGGAAATAGTTGTTGTTCAGCTTCTCAGAAGATACATCATGGATCCAATGTTCTCCTCGGGCCTAAGAGAGGTCAGAGGACCCATTTGTACAGCTGTGGTAGAGCATGACTTGCATCATCCAGATGTACCCTCTGAGGCTACCTCTCCACAGATGAAAGGTGTAATCCATAGTTCAGTGAATTCCCACTTGCCCCTTTTAATAACAGGGTGTTCTCAAGGGTTCACCATTACTGGGGTCAGGCCAACATGCACAAGATAAATCATAACATTAGCCATTTAATAATTTGTTCATGCACTGCAGTCTGTACCTCAGTTACAGAATAGCTACATCTTAAATTATTCAGAAAATACCAACAGAAATGAACCTGAGCCATATCCCATCCCTGGATTCCATCTCCCACAGAGAGTCATCTATGACCGTGGGAGGCCACCACTCTGATCAGAAATTTTATGCTGTTGTTGTCCGTTGCAGTTGAGTTAATTCCAACTTATAACAATCCTGTGTAAGGTTTCCAAGGAGTGGTTGATGGGTTTAAACCACTGATTTTGTGGTTAGTAGTCCAGTGCTTAGCCTACAGTCCCACAGCAGGAAGCCAGAAACTGTATATCATACTTTTTTGTTGGATAATATGAAGGTTTTAATTGCTGCATAGAAATCACTTTCAAAGTACGACAGTGATCCAAATTTATGTAAGTAATTGGTGATGATGGTAGTGTGCCGTGGAGTCAATTTTGACTCATAGCAACCCTGCATAGGGTTTCCGAGACTGTAAATCTTTATGAGAGCAGAAAGCCTCATCTTTCTCCTATGAAAGAATAGTTTTGAACTGCTGACCTTGGGTTTAGCAGGCCTACTCATAACAACTATGCTACCAGAGCCTCTTAATTAAGTAGTTAAATGTCAATACAGACACATCTAGGCTATTACAGGCTGTCAGAGTTAGGATGGTTATCTCAATATTCAGAATCTAGTCTTCATAGCTTATCCATATTTATGTTCTAGAATCATTTGTATTGTCTGATTTTATTCAATTAGGAATGGAGTCTAATGTCATCCCATGATCACTGTTGTTGTTGTTAAGTGCTGTCAAGTCAGTTCTGACCCATAGCGACCCTGTATAGAGTTTCCAAGGAGCAAGCAGCTGGTGAGCTTGAACTGCCAACCATGCAGTTCAAACTACTTTGCAGTCTGGCACATTAACCCACAGTGCCACACAATGATCACTTGAACCATTTAAATATGGACTAGTCCTGGACACCTTGTGTGGTGCTGTGGGTTAATGCGCTGGACTGAAAAGTTGGTTTGAATCGCAAGTTTGGCAGTTCAAGCTCTCTAACTTTAAAAGTTTAAATTAAAAGTCAGATGGGCTGACGGGGATGTGGAGAGACTGGGACACTCCTGCATTGCTGGTGGGACTGCAAAAGGGTCCAACCTCTCTGGAAAGCAATATGGCGTTTCCTCAGAAGGTTGGGAATAGAAATACCTTATGATCCAGCAATTCCTCTACTTGGTATTTACCCACAAGAAAAAAGAGCCATAACACGAGAAGATATATGCACACCAATGTTCATAGCAGCACCATTTACAATAGCAAAAAGATGGAGACAGCCAAAGTGCCCATCAACTGAAGAATGGATAAACAAACTGTGGTACATACACACAATTGAATACTATGCTACCTTGAAGAATAACAAGGAAGCTGCAAGCCACCACATAACATGGATGAACCTTGAGGACATTATGTTGCATGAAATTAGTCAGTCACAAAAGGAGAAATACTGCATAGGACCACTACTGTAAAAGACTAAGAAAAGAACCCATACTAAAGGGGAGTGGATTCTTTCCTGGTTGCTGGGATGTGGGGGTGGGGTGAGGTGAAAGAGGGGAAAGTGGAGCACAGGGCAGGGAATAGACACGGGACAGTTTGGGTGCTGGGGAGGGGGGCAATATACAAGAAGGGCGAGGGAAATGGAAGAACAAAGCATATGGGAGAACAATTAGGCAGGTTTGTATGGGCTAAGTGGGACAGAGGTAAATAATGATGTATGCACAACATTGGAACAACAGGGCTCCAGGATACAGGGATTGAGACATGGTTGAAATGGGGAAAGGGGGGGGAAATAGTGTTAAGATGCTTGGCTGTCTTTTGAATTTTGGTTTTCCTTGCATTATATTATAAAATAGACACTGGAGGGGGACATAAAGGAATAGCCAGAAACATCACCATAGAAAGCTTGTAAGTCCGTCTTCTGCCTAGAACTTGTTGGAATACCTAAAATGGGTCTACAACGTGCCCAGTGAAGGAGGCCTCCTGCAGAGCCTCTGCATTATGTAAGACTATAGGTGGAATACTGAACCACATCCAGAATATTCATAGGTGGGAAATTTCCACTTGACAGGAAAAGCAGACCAGTCTGGAGCAGCTAGAATAGAAGATACTGCTTGAAAGAAAGACCTACAGGAAAAATACAAAACAATATAGGCAAACAAATAAGAACAAGCAAGTTGCTCACCCAGGAGACCCCAAGGCAAGTGGTTGGGTCCCCTAAGAGCAAACCACCTTCCAAGACTAAGACTCAATGGGTATACATGCTGTGATTGGTGACCACGTTCATCACCGATAAGGGAAAGTGAGGGAAAAACAGCAATGAAGCTGTGAACTAAGCCCTACAATGTTTAGTAGACTCTTATGAACCTGAGCGGAGACCTAGTCAGCCAGCAGTGTGGCAAGACCTGGGGACTCTTGGATCCAGAGTCAGTGACATAGCCACAGAGGACTAGAGTGGAGAGTGAAGCATCCAGCTGATAAAAAGAGAGGGCATATGCATAAGAACCCCCAAACTTGCAGGTAATGCCCACTTGACCTGGCTTCAATGACTGGATGATCAGAGCTCAACCAGAAGAAGAAAGAAGAGGAAAAAATGAGTAGTCTGATACATTTGATGAACTTGACATACACCTATGGATGCAGTAGCTCAAATGAGGGAACAAATCTTTACAGCAAGGATCATTCCCACCTCCTCCGTACACAGAGTAGACAGGGATGGGCAACTTGGACATTGGGTACCCAAAATGGAGGGGCAACAAAGGCAAGAAGTGACTGGCTTACAAACTTTCAAGATGGAACCTAGATCCAGAGGGTGTGAAGGAAGGTAGAATCTCCACTGAGAAGTATCCAATCTGTCTAGGCAGGGCTGATGAAAGGAAATGCAGATAGGTCTCTTGTGATTCAATAGTGAATAATTGTTATCAGGACTGATTGTGAGGGTTGGCAATGTAAAGGTAGAAGTTTTGTAGCAAGGAGGGGAGTGATTAACTTTTCAGTCTAGGAGCGGAGGTCCCTGGGACCATCAAGGGAGAAGAGCAGAGAGTGGGACCCTACCCAGAGAAGCAGTGATGCCTGAGATGGAGGCAGAGACGATGATGTAGAGAGATGAAGCAGCTGAGAACTTTAGACCCAGAGAGGGAGAGGGGCTGTATGCTGAGAACTGGAGTGCAGGCTTATAGGGTATAATACCCTTTGGTTGGTTGATGATGCATGGAGGGGATTGTAACCATGGTAATGAAAGGGTATATGATAGGATGAATGTAAAACTAATGTTCTCCCATGTAAACTATCACATGATTCACAATAAAACATTTTAAAAAATAAGGCAGATGCAACAAAACAGAATGAGAAGGAGTGATGTGGAAAGTCGGGAGAAAAAAAAATAAAAAAAAAACAAGAAACCCTATTACACTGGAAACCAAGTGAATAGAGTATATCAAAGAAGTAAAAGTAATTAGCTGTTTTCAATACTGCGTATAGTTCTTGTAAAGTGATGGCTGAGAAGTGACCATTCATTTTAGAATACGGAGATCCTCTTCAATACTGACAAGAAAATTTTGTTAAAGTGGTAAGGTGATGAAAGTAGAATTGAAGTTGGTATAAATAAATTGGACTGAGAAGAAAGAGAGTAGAAACAACAAATAAGAAAACTATTTTGATCTATTTTACTAAGAAGAGAAAATAAGTGGAAAAGCAGCTGGCAGGGAAGCAAGATAATGAAACTTTTGAGGTAAAAATATTAACAGGTTTGGCTTTATGGTGGTGGTATAAAGAATAGTTGCCAACTAAGGAGAGAAGTCAGGGGTGAGGGAGAAATATCAGACTAGCTGTTGAGGAGACAAGAAGAATTGTAATCTGGTGCACAATTGGACATTTTGGTTTAAGATCATAAATAGCAAGGATAGTTTACAAAAGATCAGAATTCTATGATATCATGCAGGAAGGGGAAATATGTGACAGATACTAGAAAATGGGTCAAGAGAATGGTGTGAGTTTGTTGAAATTCTCCTCTGAATCCTTCAAGTTTTCTCTATGAAGTAGATAGTACTATCATTGATTGAGACTGTGGAAAAGGAAGGTGGAATTGGGGTTTTGAAGAAAGAGGAAAACGTCTGAAATAATCCTTTATGACCGCCGGAGAATAAATGGGTTGTTGTTGTTGTCTGGTGCCATAGAGTTGGAACCGACTCATAGCGACC
>NW_006409177.1:184347-187200 GCF_000296735.1 Chrysochloris asiatica
GTCCAGTGGTGAGGATTTTTGTTTTCTTTACATTGAGTTGTAATCCATACTAAGGCTGTGCTCTTTGATCTTCATCAGTAAATATTTTAAGTCCTCTTCACTTTCAGCAAGCAAGTATCATCTGAGTATCTCAGGTTGTTAAATGGATTGAGGGTATGTTAATGTTTAGATTGTATCAAGATCTCATAGATACTCATGATCATAAATTCAATGTGGTAATCACAAATTAAATTAGACTGTTTGGTTAAAATTCACACAGTCCATTAACATTTTCTGAAGCAATATGCAAATCTGCCAAATCCTATGCCTCTAGGTTAAATTTTGAAACAGCAATCATTTGGTCTACTATTTTACTTGATCGCCACCTTGTGGGAAGAGAGCATAAATTAGTTTCATCTGAAAGTTCCAGAGCTACAGAAATGACCATAAACCAGGCTGTCTGTATCGGACCAGGGATTAGAATGTGTGGATTTTTTTTCTATACCTACTTAGGAAATGATCCTAAAAATTAATATTTATATTGCAAATTTATCATTGTAGTTTTTGTTAGTTGCAATTGAGGTGACCCCTGATTTATAGCAACTGCAAGCACAACACCATCACTCTTCTGCTACTTTATTGGCCAATTGCTCCCAAACTCTGGAGTTATTTTTGCAAACAGTCAAAGCTAATCTTTTTACAGTAACATGTTAAAAACGGTGTAGCTACAGTTATGAAAATATCTCCAAGGAGAAGGGAAGAGTTGTCAAATAAGTCACTGTTGTTAAGTACTGTGGAGTCAGTTCCAACTCATAGTGACCCTGCACAGGGTTTCTGAGGCTGTAAATCTTTACAGGAGTAGAAAGCCTCATCTTTCTCTCATGGAATTGCTGGTAGTTTTGAACTGCCGACCTTGAGGTTAGCAGCCTGATTCATAACCACTACATTACCAGAACTACCAGAATGTTCATATTATTTGTGCAAACATACAGTAATTAATAGCCATTCTTTGGAGGATGATTTCCAAACTCAGAGGGCAGGGCAGGCACATAAGACAATATAAATATGTCAAAACAGAATTATTGAAGTATATGTTTTTTTTTCCTTAAAACCTAATGTGTGTCTTTTTCATAAACACAGAAACAAGTTTTAGGTAAATTTCTGGTATTTCTTACAGTATTCAAGGCTTTAAAAATTAAAATAAACTTAGACTTATCTGGGACTATTTTATGGACTAGGATGGTTAACTTTTGGAGTATCTAGAAGAAGGAGTTGGAGATGTATCTCCAGTGTTCATTTAAATATAGGATTTGAAAAATTGGTATGTCAAAATAAGTTCATTAGGACCATTAATCAAGTTAATATCAAGGAAGCTGAGGCAGAAGTTGTTGTTATTGTTGTTAGGTGATGCTCTGCACAGCAGAACAAAACACTGACCAGTTCTGTGTCAACCTCACAATCGTTGCTGCATTAGAGCCATTGCTGCTGACACTGTCAATCCATCTTGCTAGGTATCTTCCTCTTTTTCTCGGACCATCCACTTTACCAAACATGATAACCTTCTCCAGGAACTGGTCCCTCCTGATACTATATCTGAAGCATGAGAGACAAACACTGTCATCCTGACTTACAAGGAGCACTCAGACTGTACTTCTAACACTGTACTTCTAACTTGTTCTGTTATCAGTCCAAGGTTATTTTTAATATTCTTCTCCAACACCATAGCACAAATGCATCAATTCTTCTGTGGTGTTCCTTAGTCATTGTCCAACTTTCATATGCATATGTTGCTGTTTTTAAGTGCCATCAAGCTAATTCTGACCCATAGTGACCCTGTATAGGGTTTCCAAGGAGCAGATGGTGAACTTGAACCACCAACCTTGAAGTTCAAATGGCTTTGCAGTCTGATGCATTAGCCCACAGCACCACACCAGCATATGAGGTTATTGAAAATACTATGGAATGGATCAGACACACCTTAGTCCTCAAACTAACATCTTTGCTCTTCAACACTTTAAAGAGGTCTTTTGCATCAGATTTGCCTAATGATTTATTTAAGTTGTTTGATTTCTTGACTGCTGTTTCCATGAATGTTGATGGTTGATCCAAGCAAAATGAAGTCTTTGACAACTTAAGTCTTTCCTCCATTTATATAGATGTTGTTTATTGATCTAGTGGTGAAAGTTTTTGTTTTCTTTACATTGAGGTGCAACTCATATGGAAGGCTGCTGTCTTTGAACTTCATCAGTAAGTATTTTAAGTCCTCTTCATTTTGAACAATCAAGGTTGTACCATCTGCATATTTCAGGTTTTTAATGAGTCTTCCTCCAAATTTTTCTTCATATAATCCAGTTTTTCAGATTATGTGATCAGCATGTTGTTGTTGTTAGGTGCCATCGAGTCAGTACCGACCCATAGCAATCTTATGCATAGCAGAATGAAACACTGCCCGATCCTGGGACAACCTCACTACTGTTGCCACACTTAAGTCCATCGATTCTGCCACTTGGCCAATCCATCTCGTTTCGGGTCATAACTATGGTAAAAGAATACAACCCTATAGCACACTTTTGCTAATATTAAACAATTCAGTGTTCCTTGTTCTGTTCAAACAACTGCCTTTTTGGTCTATGTGCAGGTTCTTCATGAGCACAATAAGTGTTCCAGAGTACTCATTCTCTGCAATGTTGTTCATAGCTTGTCTTGATCCACACAATAGAAAGCCTTTGTGTAGTCAAAAAAGCACTGGTAAATATCTTTCTGGTATTCTCTTCTTTCAACCAAGATTAACCTGATGTCAGTAGTCATATCCCTCATTCCACAATCATATCTGAATCTGGCTTCAATCGCTCATAGTTCTCTGTCAATGTACAC
>NW_006409177.1:188364-200789 GCF_000296735.1 Chrysochloris asiatica
CAGATTACTCTTTTTTTCCTCTTCTTTCTTCTTCTAGTTGAGCTCTGATCATCCAGTCATTGAAGCCAGGTCAAGTGGGTATTATTTGCAAGTGTGGGTATTCTTGTGCATATGCCCTCTCTTCTTATCAGCTGGATGCTTCACTCTCTGCTCCAGTCCTCTGTGGCTATGTCACTGACTCTGGATCCAAGAGTCCCCAGGTCTTGCCACACTGCTGGCCAACCAGGTCTCTGCCCGGGTTCACAGGAGTCTACTCAACATTGTAGGGCTTAGCTTGCAGCTTTATTGATGTTTTTCCCTTACTTCCCCTTATCGGTGATGAACGTGGTCACCAATCAGAGCATGTATCCCCATTGAGTCTTAGTTTTGGAAGGCGGTTTACTCTGATGGGACCCGACCCCTTGCCTTGATGTCTCCTGGGTGAGCAACTTGCTTGTTCTTATAGTAATCAGTCAGTCTGCCTACATTGTTTTGTATTTTTCCTGTCAGTCTTTCTTTCAAGAAGTATCTTCTGTTCTTCTAGCTACTCCAGGCTGGTCTGCCCATTCTTTCAAGAGGAAATTTCCCACCTCTGAAGATTCTGGATGCTGTTCAGGATTCCAACTATAGTCTTATGTAATGCAGAGGCTCTTCAGGTAGCATCCTTCACTGAGCATGTTGTACCCCCATTTCAGGTATTCCAATCAGTTATAGGCAGAAGACGGACTTACAAGCTTTCTATGGTGATATTTCTGGCAATTCCTTTCTCTCCCCTTCCAGTGTCTGGTATTTGGTGGCTGCAGCCCCAACCAGAAGTCTCTGTCAATGTACATTTGCATTCACCTGTGAATTGTCTTTAGCAAAATTTTACTTGCATGAGATATTAGTAATATTGTATGATGATTTCTGCATTCCATTGGGTCACATTTCTTTGGAATGGGTACAAATACAGCCAGGTAGCTGTCTTCCAATTTTCTTGGCATAGATAGGTGAGTGCTTCTAGTGCTTCATCAGTTTGTTGAAAAATTTCAATGTGTATTCTATCAATTTCCAGAGCCTTGTTTTTTGCCAATGCCTTCAATGAACTTTGAACTTCTTCTTTCATTATCATTGGCTCTTTATCATATGCTACTTCTTGGAATTGTTGAACATCCACTATTTCTTATGGGTACAGTGACTCTGTGTATTCCTTTCATCTTCTTTTCATGCTTTCTGCCTCAGTCAATATTTTGCCCATTGGTTGCTGTGGTTGTTAAGTGCTATTGATTTGGTTCTGACTCATAGCGACCCTGTATAGGATTTCCGAGAAGCAGCTGGTAAGTTTGAACTGAGGTCCAGTGCCGATCCTACAATGCCACACAGAAGTCTACGTTGCCTATTGTTGTTGTTGTTAAGTGCCATTGAGTCGATTCTGACCCATAGTGACCCTATATATGGTTTCCAAGGAGCAGCTGGTGAGCTTGAGTCACTGACCTTGCAGTTCAAATGACTTTGCTGTCTGATACATTAGCCCACAGTACCACACCAGGACTAGACTTCTTCAGTATTGCTAATTGAATCTTGAATGCTTTCTCGGTTTCTTCAGCTTGAGAAATACTGAGTGTGACCAAATATGTGAAGTATGGCATTTCCTTCCATTTCTAAAATTCACAGACTCTGAGATCAGTTTTTCAAAACCCAAACCAAAATGACCCTGAAACAAATACAATGACTAGTTTTTTTTCCACATTCTACCAAGTCCACTCTAATTTGGGAGCACATTTCATTGTGAATTTCTATGACCTTATAGATATATCTTCATGTCCTAAGAGGTGTAGCTCTGTACATAACATAACACACAGAACTGACTCAAAACATCACTCATGACGGGTTCACTTCACTACACCCACTGATATTACAGCAGCCTTCCTATGCACTCAGCAATTTACATCTAATGTCTTAATTTCTAATTTTAGAGAAATATGGAAAGTGTGGATGTCACTAGTTCTTAATTATCATTACAGTGGATGGAAACTGTGGCTCAGTTTCTACTGTAGCCTGACATGCTGGGAAACAATACAGGGAGATCATTTTAGATATCTTTCAGGGAGCTCTGGTAGTGTAGTGGTTATGAATCGGGCTGCAAACCGCATGGTCAGCAGTTTGAAACTACTGAGCTGTTCCTCAGGAGAAAGATGAGGCTTTCTGCTCCTGTAAAGATTTACAGCCTTGGAAACTCTGTACAGGGTTGCTATGAGTCAGAACCGACTCCATGGCACATAATCACCAACCACCACCACCAGAACTAAAGGATCCACTGTCCCCAGGTGGCCCCATAAAGAACTTATTTTTCTTTCCACCAAATACTGTGAAAATTGTAATTGACCCATTGTCTGCTTCCTATTTTTTTTTTCTTCCTTTTCTGCTTCCTACTTTATCCTGGAAAGCTTTCCTTAATATCTCATGGAGGAATTCTACCAGACCCATTCCAATGGTTATCTTTTTCTGTTTTTAGTTGTTTCTGACTCATAGAGATCCTATATACAATAGAATGAAAGACTGCTTTGTCTTAAGCCATCTACACAGTCATTTCTATTCTTGAACCCATTGTTACATCCACTGTGTCAATCCATCTTGCTGAGGTTCTTTGTCTTTTGCTGACCCTCTTCTTTATCAAGCATGATGTCCTATCCAGTGAAAGATTCTTCCTGATAACACATCAAAGTATGTGAGATGAAGTGTCATTATGTTCCGTTCTAAGGAGCATTCAGACTGTACTTTCTCTAAGACAAATTTGTTCAGGTTGCCATATAAGCAGTTCATTGGATATCCAATATTGTTCATCAACACCATAATTCAAAGGCATTAGTCTCTTGTCTTCCTTATTTATTGTCCAATGTTCACATGCTTATGAAGCGATACTATACATGACTTGGGTTAGCACCTTAGTCCTATACAAACATCCACATTGTCTTCGTTTCTTACTGTTGCTATAAAAGAAATCACACATGTGGGTGTGTGATACCATGAATGAATTAATATCTCTTCTAGTCATAGCTGTTATAAACTCCCATCATACAACTTTGCCCTGATGACGCTATATAATAGATGGTAAGGGAAGATCTTGACAGATTATATAATTCAGTTGTGAGGATTAATAACAAGGCTAATTGTTACTGTTTAATTTTGCCATCCTGCTGGGTATAAAATGAACTATCTCAGAAACAGGTGGTGGGACCTCACTAACAGCAAAGAAGAACCAGGAGTAGAGAATATCTTTTGGACCCTGAGATCCCTGTGTATTGAACCTCTTTGACCCAGGGACAGGAAGCTATGACAACCAAAGAGTGGCAGAGGAGCAGAAGCAAAAGCAGAGCCAAAAGCAGAGCATGAGACAGAGCAGTGGGCTTCCAGCCCACTGAGAAAGGAAAGCTAAATGAGTTTACACAGGCAGCGAGCTTGTAGAGTGGGGCATGTCCAAGCACTTAATTGACGGGGCTAGATTTTCTGACTAGAGCCAAGAGCTTCTTATACTGGAATGGTGTGTTCTGTGGGCATTTATCAGCAACCCTAAAAGAACTTTGTAATATTGGTGGGGCAGAGAGAGGCATGACTGAGGAGAGGCTGTCTTTACTGAAAGAACTGTGCTCTGTACATTTTCTGGTGCTGACCTGTAACCTGTTAATTTCCCTAATGAAAACATAACTGTTAGTATGGTGTCTGATTTTCTTGTGGTCATTGTAATGCATTATTGATGACCAGCTGAGGAGCAGACAGGGTTGTAGGAGGGATGGTTGGTATTATTATTTTTTTGCAAATTAATATCAGACTAATGGGAACCATAATAGCTAAAGATTCTTGGAATCATGGGATTTTGTAAAAGAAAGAATGAAGATGCATTAAAAGTGAAACTTTTGATTCTTCAATGATTAGTTTGCTTATTGGAATGGACAAAATAAACTTAAGAGATGTTATGCTGTTGCTGAAGGGAGAAAAGCTGCTACTGGAGTCACCTGGGGGGAAAGTGTGATTATTTAAGCAATAAGGCTGATAGGGGGCCAGGGCCCACTTGATCCACCTCACCAGCCAGAGGCTCAAGGCCTTCTGCATATGTATGATAAGAATGGTTATTGGATATCTTAATTACAGAGAGCTTGCAAGCCCACCTTCAGGCTACACTTAATTGGATATGCTAAACAGGGGTTATGAATTTTCCTGAAGGAATAGGCTTCATTTTACTCTTTGTAAAGAGTAAGGGGCTTAGTCCCATCCAGAACTGCTCAGAGAACAGGAGATTAACATTTAAAGCAAAGACCTGCATAATGCAAAATGACTGGTATTTGGAATTTCAAGCAAGCAGCCAGTTTTCTGTTGGATGCATCAAGGCAGAAAAAGTCTGTGTCCATCAGAGAAAACCCCATTCTAGGACTGCAAGTGTAAGGGAGCCAGTAAGCAGACAGCCTAGTATGCTCACTGGTGACCACCTCGATCCACTTGATGAGTGAAAGTGAGAGAGAAGTCAGCAATTAATAAATAGGTTGAATGGGGAGAAGAGGGGCCAGCTGGTTTGAAGCACAGGGAAGTGTGTGGTGTGGGCTCCCAAGTTTTCGTCTGGTGCCCATTTAACTTAGCTAGGATGGCTAGGGCTAAATTGACCTGAACTTGAACTAAGGAAGAGAGGAAGATGTTTGGCATGGGAAGATGGTGTAAATTACTGCAATTTTATGGCTTGCTCTGGACTGGACTTTGCTTACGAATGTCCACACTTCCCAACGTAAGCAAAGATTCTGCAGATGAGGAGACATGTTTTATATCCTCAGAGGACTGGGTTAATAGAGGTGGACAATTTAGAAATTGGATACCTTTAATCAGAGAGGATAAAGACATGAAGTGCCTGGTTTACAAGCTCACATGGTTGTTCTTACAGCTAGAATGATATGGGAAAAGATTATCATGAAAGGACCAGTGACTAGAAGACCTGTGGCACAGTGAATTATTTAATATATCTCCTAGCTGTAATATTTGTAAGCTCCTACCACATGACTTTGCCCTGATGGGTCTAGATAAGAGAAGATGTGAGGAGATGTGGCTGGATTATATAACTCAGTTGTGAGGATTGCTAACAAGGCTGGGTGGCTAAACAGAACCAAATTTAGGACCTAGCATTAAGAAGAAGCCCTTGTACCTCTCTTGCAGTCACTGGGAGTTATCACTCCCTGCAGTCCCTGGGTTTGTAGATTAAATGGCCTCCATTGCCAGGCAATACTGTCTTCCCCTGTGTCGTACGTATCTCAGCATCTCTTTATTATAATCTAGAAGTGATTAGTTAGGATTCATCCTACAGTGTACGACTTGGTCATATACTGGTATGACCACAACTTTGTTTATATTAGCTCACATTTTGGATGGTGATTACATTGTCTTAGATTACATTGAATAAAATAATTATGTTGTGTTACATATAAGGTGATTGAATACATTACATTAGATCAGATCTTCAGGTATGTGAGTCAGGATTCTAACTCATATTTTGGGAGATACAATTTGATCCATAACACAAACAAAACAAAAAATTAAAATATTATCAAAGAATAAATTTCAAACACTTAGTGGGATTTATGTGTGTGTGTTTATGCACCCATATGCATGCACAATTAAATATTAAAAAGCAATGATAGCCCTATCAGGTAATTGTGTTAATTGCTTTGAAACAAGAAGAAATGGGGAAAATATTTCATTTGATAGCAATGTCATGATAGATTTTAAAAAATGAAGGAATGAAAATATTTGCAATGTCATTTTTCTTGCTCTTGAAATAATTTCTTGTCAATTACAGTCATGACCAAGTTGTGTCTGTGTCCTGATTTTGGAGAAATAGTTAGTATTAAAATTAATGTAAAATGTCAATCTATTTAATATTTAATATACAAAAGAAAACCAAGATGATATTAAGATAAAACATATGGGGACATATTCTCTGCAAATTATATCTAGAATATTCAATATTTGAAAATGAATATCCATGTAATTAAAAATAAATCAAAGCCCATGACAAATTATTTTGATTGGATGTGATGGTAACCTGTGTAGTCACATCTCTGAAGGTCAAGGATATCAGAAATGTCATTGGAGTGCATATTCAACTCTGATCTTCAAAAACTGAAGTGTGAAATGATCAATGAATTTGTCTGAATGCCAATACTGAAGCAGAAATTCTGAGCATTTCTACTTAAAAATCATCTACAAATTTGATTAACAATTACCTAGACATTAGAAAGTATTCTGAAGGAATCATAAGTCTTGAGTATAAATATGGAGCTCTGCCCATGCTCTGAGTGATGGGAAGGGCAGAAAAGTGATCTCAGGAAGATGCTGTGTGTGATGGCAGAGTTGGCATGATATCATGGATCAGGAAAAAGAAAGGCAACCTGAATTACACTCCTTGACTTGTCAGGGTACTGGATATAGAAGCACCACATAAGGTGGCTGATGTAATGTCTTCAGAGAATCTTCTACTATGTTGGGGTAATTGGGGGCCGCTTAGCAGAAGCTGTTTTTAGTAGCTCTCTAGTAGGATTCAGCTCTGTAGTTCTTGCCAAGAACCATTGCAGCTAGAAGTTATCACTGGGGAGTTGATAAACAATAGTGCCTGTTAGTGTAGAAGTAGTTTTGGCACCAAACGTTCTGAATAATTAAGGCATTGCATCAGCCTTAGAGACCAAAAGATCATGTGGGAAGAAGAGATTGACCACAGCTTGCTGTATACTTCAGGGAATGCAATTTTTGGTTTCTTGCTTCATGTGCCAGAGGCAGTTCTAGGGAATCTGTAAGTAGGGCTGATCTGAAAAATATAGCACTTTAATTTAGCTCATGATCTCAAAAATTGCACCCCAGAGAAATACTTGGCATATTCATATCAACATCTACACACTGAAAAATAAATCTTCAGGTTTTGGAATTATTAAGTAGAATGAAAGTAAATCTATTTTTGATTATGCAGTCTTTCTGAGCTTTTCACCTTAAAGAATTTCTTATATGCTAAAGCACTTGCAAACAGTCTTCCATTCGAAGGGCACAGATCAATTTAAGACTCAAGGTCCTGTAGTTTTATGTACTTCTTGAGTTGTAACACAAGTAGATCAAGGAGTTGTGATACATCTCATTATCAATGTTCAAACTAGAAACTTCCTTTGACTTGACTAAACTTTTGAGCCCAGGTGATTTTCTATGACACAAACAAGTGTGTGATATGTTATTCATTATCATGTCTCTCCTAATCTCTGAAAACCCTTTTTAATTGTTTGCTTTTAAAAGTTCTGGAATAAAGTAGGTAAGACTATAGGTATAATAATAATAAAAGCTTACTTGAATGCCTACCTTTAAAGACCACACATCTTGATATTTACTAAATAAGACGATTGTGTTCATTTCTCTCCTACATAGAAGACCAGTCTATTTTAGTCTTTCAGAACTTGAATTTCAAATATGATACAGATCAAGTGGCTAGCAACTGACATTTTTAGACAGATATTAAAAGTATAAACCTAGGTTGTTTTGTGGGTTATAAATTATGAATGTTGGTAATTAAAACAAAAAATAGAATATTCTTAATTCTTTCCTCATAATGAGGTTTTCAGGGATACTCACAAGTATCCCTGTCCTCTCCTTTTCATGGCAAACAGCTAAGTTGTGTTTCTTGTGCTCTTCATAGAAATTTATGATTATATCTTGGAGACCCAAATGTTGGGATATCTTACATCTTAGTTCCTCAGAGAAAAATTAGGGTTTAGATACCCAAAGAAAGAAAATGGGCTTTAGTAAGGCATAAACAATCTGGGCCCAAAACGATTGTTTGTATAACCCGTCTTTAATGTCATTCTGAGGCAGGCAGGATGAAGCTGGAATGGTATTTAGATGTTGTGTGTCAAAATAGCAGACATCCGCCAAAGGGTGACTCCATCCATTCCTTATTGATAACACATCGCGTACTACTTCTTAAAAGACATCATGCTATTATGGAGGCAACTTTTCAATGTTTCTGTTGGTACTGTCTCTTACCGCTTTTGATTCTAAACACTGTTAAAGTCGCATCAATGAAAATGATTCCTAGAGGAGTACTTGTGCTCCAAACTCTGACCTTCTGTTCCATGTCCTTTGAAATTTAGAGAGAATTTATCCGATGTTATTTGCCTTTACACAGGTAATTGTTCAGAAAACATAATTACAAGTAAATTAGTTTCCAGTTTTGTTTTATTTACTTTATTCATTCAATTGTTAAACAATTGATTATTATATGAATACTAAAATGATTCTTCACCAAAATACTTACTATGATATATATGGTGCAGATAAGAGTTATGATCCCTACCTTAATTGAATGCTTACAATTTAGTGTTGTTGTTAAGTGCTGTGAAGTCATTTTTGACCCATAGCGACCCTGTATAGAGTTTCTGAGGAGTGGCTTGTGGGTGTGAACTGCTGATCTTGCATTTCAAACTGACCTTGCAGTCCAGTGCTTATCCTACAGTGCCACACCTGAACACATACAATTTAGTAGAACCTAATACATTTGAGGAATGAAAGTGTAATTCCTTCTTGGCTTCTAGCCCTTTTCCCGATTTTACATTTCTCTAGTCATTGGTTTCTCTAGTCATGGATGACACCTGACCAAACAATGTTTTCTTCTGTTGTGCAGAGTCATTATGAATCAGAACCAACCCGATGGCACCTAAGTCATTTTTCACATCAGTGAAGAATCACACACATTTCAGACATTAATGTTCATGTGATCTTCTTAGGCAGAAAATCCACTCACTCCTT
Source organism: Chrysochloris asiatica (assembly GCF_000296735.1). Lineage (NCBI taxonomy): Eukaryota > Metazoa > Chordata > Mammalia > Afrosoricida > Chrysochloridae > Chrysochloris > Chrysochloris asiatica. The sequence goes on from NW_006409177.1 coordinate 197,143, forward strand.
CCTGAAACTATATTGCTTTGGGTTCCATACAAGGTTCCAAACCAGTTTACTCATGATCTCAGAAGTGAAATTTTAACAAATCAGATTTATAAAAAATTGAATGATCTGGTACACTAACTGGAAGGGGATAATTTATGGGTCAAAGCCTTGGAATGGGAGACTTGAAGAAGGTGTAATGAGTCCTTTCGGGAGTGTGATGCATGACTTTGGATTATTGTCAGGATTGAAGAGAGTGGCACATATTCAATGCAGCTTGGTTAGCCATCATCTTTGAGCTAGGCACCAATGTTTTAAATTCAGCTGGTCAAGAGATTTGGTTACTAAGAAATATGTATGCTACCTTTGTTTTCTAAGGGGGAGATTAAGCTTCTAGCAGGGTTTTAACTGATCATTTTTCCATTCTGATTAGTGTTGCAGTTCACTCACATTTTAAAACTCTGGATCAATTCCAGTGTCACTTCATTGGCTATGATTGAACTAGGCTGAACTGGTCCAAAGTCCTCATTCCATATCATTGCTCTTTCATGATTTTACTCATAAATCTTTGAATATTCTTTTGATTCCCTTCAGGAATTCTTTATTTCTTCCAGTCTTTTGAATGTTGGTGTAACCCTACACTTCATTGTTGGCTACTTACCCAGTGTCTCTACTTGTTTTCCTGGGGTGACCTCCTCCAATCTCCTTATTTCAATTATCGTAAACAACTATTGACTCCAAAACCTAATTCTGCTGCCCTTACTTAAATGTCAGACCTTAAAAAAATACAGGATTATCTATTGAACATTTACACTTGCTTATGCTATGAATACTTAAATTTCAGCTTGCTTTTATTGCATAACTATTCATTGTAGTTCCTCACTTAATATGCCATCCTTAATTCTATGATAAGCATTGGACTGCTAACCACAAAGTTGACAGCTCAAACTCACCAGTCATTCATCAGAAACCCTATAGTGGATCGCTAAATTGGAACCAACTCAATGGCACTTAACAACAACCATTAGCTATGTCTTTCATCATCATCACTTTCTAGTATTCCTTGACTTGTAGTATAGGTGAATTTATGAAAAATAAGTAGAAAGAGGACAAACCATGCAACAAGACAGTGACTGGTACAGATCTCATTATTGAACTTTCTAAATGTAAAGTCTGGACTAGGCATTCAACTTCTGTTAATTTCAGTTTTCAGTCATATGAAATACCATTGTTAATACCAAACTCATGCACTAGTTCTGTGAATTATGTATAACTTTGATATTATGTAAAGTGATAAACACAGAGTCTAAGGCATTAAAAAGTATTCAATAAATATTTGGTGAAATGAAATGATTTCAATAAAATGATATCTTCAAATAAATGTCTTTGACTAACATGAATTAGTAAAATCAATGGAACTAAATTAGCAAAATAAGAGATCTCTATTAGATTATAAATAACTATATTTATATATTTTTTATATAAAAATAAATATATAAAATATATTATATATTTTAACAGTTGCTGCTGTTAGGTGCCATTGAATCAGTTCCAACTCGTAATGACTCTATACATAAAAGAACAAAACACTGTCTGGTCTTGTGCCATCCTAAGAATTGTTTTATTTAAATCCTTTGCTATTACCATTGTCAGTCCATCTCATTGGGAGTCTTCCTTTCATTTGCTGACCCTCCACTTCTTCAAGCATGATTTCCTATCAACATGTCCAAAATACAAGAGACAAAGTCTCACCATCCTCTCTTCTAAGGAGCATTCTAGCTGTAATTCTTACAAGACAGATTTGTTTGTTCTTCTATCTGTCCATGGTCCTTTCAATATTCTTCACTGACACCATAATTCAAATGCAGCAATTCTTCTGCAGTCTTCCTTATTCTTTGTCCAATGTTCAGTGAAGCAATTGAAAACACCATGGCTTGGATCAGGGTGTCTTAATCCACAAAATGACATCTTTGCTATTGAACACTTCCAAGAGATCTTTTAAAGCAGATTTGCCTAATGCAACATGTAGTTTGATCTCTTGATGCTGCTTCCATGAACATTGATTGTGGATCCAAGAAAAATGAAGTCATTGAAAACTTCAATCTTTTTATCTTTTTTCATGCTATTAAGTAATTATATATAGGTACTATAGTATATGTAACTATAATAACTACACCCATTCCTCACTTAGTAACATGGTAAGGTTCCAAAGACCAGAATATTATGTGATAAATGTCTATGCAAAAAATGGAAGAGGATCACATCAGATCACAAAGTAGAAGGTGACTACATCATTGTATAACTTCCAGATCACTGAGAATCTTCATGCAGTGAAACTGAAACATAAATTTAATCATTACAGCCAGCTTTACTCTCACCTAGCATTTTGTTGCTCATTATTGCCAACATACACTGTTAATGTGCAAAATGGCGAATTTTTTACTATTGTCATAAATGTTAAAAGTTGGATAATAATCAATGGGTGAGGAATAGGTATAAAACTATATATATATATATATATATATATATAAAACACAAGTTCAACAGTTCAAACACACCAGCTGCTCTTCAGAAACCCTATACAGGGTCACTATGAGTCTGAATAGACTCAATAACATCTAACAATATGCATATATATGTCTATATATATATAGGAGTCCTGGTATAGCACTTTAGGGTAAGCACAGGCCCACAAGGTCAGTTTGAACAACAAAGTTGGCAGTTCAAATCATTAGCCACTCCTCAGAAACCCTATCCTGGATCACTATGAGTCATAACTAACTCAATGACACTTAATAATATGTAATGTGCTATTGAATCAATCCTGACTCATAGTAACACTATGCACAAGAATATTAAACACTGTCTTGTTTTGTATCATAGTTACAATCATTGTTACACCAAATGTATATGTTTGGTGAAAGAATATAACCTTGGTGAATACCTTTCCTGATTTTTAAATCATTCAGTGTCCCCTTGTTCTGTTTGAATGACTGCTTTTTTGTCTATGTACAATTTCCTCATAAGCACAATAAGTGTTCTGGAATACCCATTCTTTGCAATGTTGTCCATATCTTGTCATGATCCACACTGTCAAAAGAATATCTTTCTGATATTTTCTATTTCTTCCAAGATTCATCTGATGTCAACAATGATAGCTCTTGTTCCACACCCTTTTCTGAATCTGGCTTGAATCTTGGAATTTTCCTGTCAATGTACGGTTGCCACTGGTTTTGAATTATCTCTGCAAAAATTTGCTTGCATGTGATATTAATGATATTCTCTGCCAATTTCCGCATTCCATTGAGTCACCTGTCTTTGGAATGTGCACAAATATGGATCTCTTCCAAAAACTTGGCCCCGTAGCTGTCTTCCAAATTTTTTAGTATAGATAAGTGAATGTCTACAGTGCTGCATCAATTTGTTGAAAGATTTCAATTTGCATTCCATCAATTCCCAGAGCCCTGTTCTTTGTCAATGCCTTCAGTGCACCTTGGACTTCTTGCTTCAGTACCACTGGCTCTTGATCCTATGCTACCTTTTGAAATGATTGAGCATCAACCTTTTTTTTTTTTTTTTTTAGTACAGTTATTGTGTATATTCCTTCCATCTTCTTTGGATGTTTTCTGCATCATTCATTATTTTGTCCATGTTGTTGTTATTTTGTTAGT
>NW_006409177.1:202483-209177 GCF_000296735.1 Chrysochloris asiatica
GAACTGAAGAAAAAATTCAAGCCTCGACTTTCACTATTGAAGGATTCACTGGGCAAATTATTGAATGATGCAAAAAGTATCAAGAGAAGATGGAAGGACTACACAGAGTCACTATACCAAAAGGAAATGGTTAATGTTCAACTGTTTCAAGAGGTAGCATATGAGCAAGAGCCAATGATACTGAAGGAGGAAGTCCAAGGTACATTGAAGGAATTGGCAAAGAACAAGGCACGAGGAATTGATGGGGAAAAAAATGAAACCTTTCAAGAAAGTGAGGCAACACAAGAAGTACTCACTCATCTCTGCCAAGAAATTTGGAAGACAACTATCTGGCCGACTGATTGGAAGAGATCCGTATTTGTGCCCATTCCAAATAGAGGTGACCCAATGGAATAAGGAAATAATCGGACAATCTCTTTGGTATCCCATGCGAGTAAAGTTTTACTAAATGTAATACAGAAATGGCTGCAAGCATACATTGACAGAGAACTTCCAGAGGTTCAAGTTGGATTCAGAAGAGGCTGTGGAACAAGAGATATCATTGCTGATGTCCAATGGATCTTGGCTGAAAGCAGAGAATATCAGAAAGATATTTACCTGTACTTTATTGACTACGTAAAGGTTTTTGATTGTGTGGATCATGACAAGCTATGGACAACATTGCGAAGTATGAGTATTCTGGAACCCTTAATTGTGCTCATGAGGAATCTGTACATGGACCATGAGGCAGTTGTTCAAACGGAACATGAGAACACTGAATGGTTTAAAATTAAGAAAGGTATGCGACAAGGTTGTATTCTATCACCATGTTTATTCAACCTGTATGCTGAACAAATACTCTAAGAATCTGGGTTATATGAAGAAAAACGTGGCATCAGGGTTGGAGAAAGACTCATTAACCACCTGCGATATGCAGATGATACAACCTTGCTTTCTGATAGTGAAGAGGACTTAAAACATTTATTGATGAAGATCAAAGAGCACAGCCTTCATTATGGGTTGCATCTCAATGTAAAGAAAACAAAAATCCTTACCACTGGACCAATAAACTGCATTCTTATCAACAGAGAATAGATTGAAATTGTCAAGGACTTCATTCTTCTTGGATCAACTATCAACACTCATGGAAGCAGTAGTCAAGAAATAAAATGACGTATTGCATTAGGCAAATCAGCTGTACAAGACCTTTTTAAAGCATTTAAGATCAAAGATGTCATCTTGAGGATTAAGGTGCGCCTGACCCAAGCCATGATATTTTCTATAACCTCATATGCATGCAAAAGCTGGACAGTGAATAAGGAACACTGTAGAAGAATTGATGATTTTGTGTTATGGTGTTGGAGGAGAATTTTGAAAGTGCTATGGGCTGCCAAAAGAACCAATAGATCCTGTTTTGGAAGAAGTGCAGCCAGAGTGCTTCTTGGAGACCAACATGGCCAAACTTCATCTCTCACACTTCAGACTTATTGTCACGAGAGACCAGTCCCTGGAGAAGGACATCATGTTTGTTAAGTTGTAGGGTCAGAGAAAAAGAGGAAACCCCCAACTAGATGGATTGGCCAAGTGGCTGCATCACTGGACTCAAGCGTGGCAACAGTAGTGAGGTTGGCCCAGTATCGGTCAGTGTTTCGTTCTGCTGTGCATAATGTTGCTATGAATCGGTTCTGACTCAATGTCACATAACAACAACAACAACATGTACCCTTTGAGATTTTTTGCTCAGCTCTTTTACCCCTTTATGTTTTTGCATCTATACACTGTAAATCAAGTTTAAAAGTTTCTTATGGCATTTTGGTCTTTTCCTTTTTTCTTGCTTTTTTTAATGGCCTTTTGCTTTCTTCCTGTATGATATTCTTGATGCCGTCCCACAATTTTTCTGGTCTTCGGTGATTAATGTTTAATGTATCAAATGTGATTTTGTGATGATGTCTAAGTTTAGGAGAGATATATTTAAGGTCATATTTTGGCTTTTGTGGACTTGTTTTAATTTTCTTCCACTTCAACCTGAACTTGCATACGCGCAATTGGTGGTCTGGTTCACAGTCTGACCCTGGCTTTATTTTGATTGATGAGATGGATCTTTTCTTCTGTGTCTTCCCACAGATGTAATAAATTTGATTTCTGGATAGTCCATCTGGTGACATCTTTATACCCCTTCCTATATACGTGCTGTTTTTAAAGAATGCTTATAGCCCACAACATCAAACCTCTGGTTTCAGGAACCTCAGTGATGACTTTGATTTGTATTGGCAAATATTTCATGTGTTACAAATAATGTGCTCACTCATATAAAGTGCAAAGTGCACTTAAGAAACTAATGTTTGAGGTGGTTTTACATTTTGATTAAAAACCAAAACAACACAGTGTTATCTGTGTAAAAATACAGTAAATTTTAAGAGACAGAGAAACATGTTTCCCAGTGTGAAGATGGGCAGTTTAGAGCACTGCCTAAGTCTAGGGCTCTTATTTTGTGATCTGGTTTTTCTCTTACCATTAACATCATTTTTCTTTTTTCTATTTTCAACACACCTTCCATTCCTATTTGTATTTTCCATTTCTGTTTCCATAGCTCTGTCTGAGCACCTAGCAATACGTCCAGGCTCTTGTTTGTTTCTGGTTTCTGAGCATAAGGGTGATTAACTTGCTCTCATGGTATTCAATCACTGAGCTATCAAGCCAATGGCCATTTACTGGAACCCACCAACTCCATGGCTGAAAAAGATTTAGTGATCATACAGATTTTTATTGTTGTTAAGTGCCATCAAGTCCGTTCCAACCTATAGTGACCCTGTATAGGATTCCAAGGAGCAGCTGGTGAGCTTGAACTGCCAACCTTGCAGTTCAAATGACTTTGTGGTCCAGCATATTAACCCACAGTGCCACACCAGGACTACAGCCTAGGAAACCCTACTTTGTTCTATAAGGTTGCAGATCTACTTTGTTCTATAGGGTTGTCATGAATGGAAATCAATTCAATGGCTCTCAACAATAACATGTTATTGTTAGGCTACGTAAACAAATGACAAGTTAAACTTATCACAAGACCTGGGATGTTTCAGACTAGAACATAAGGAAAACTACAGGGAATAGTAGTCTCTAGGATGATAATACTCTACGTCATTAGGTCTTAAACTAGTCCCCCTGGAATGCAGAGTGGAACTTTTTGCATTTTTAGTATTCTAGGAGAAGATTCATTTCATAAAGGGATGGACAGACTTGACTTAAATTCTGTCTGTTAACTTAGATTATCTTCTAAAGTCCACTGCCTTCAAATTTATTTTGACACGTAGTATGATCTTATAGGAAAGAGCAGAACTGCCCCCTTTGAGTTTCTGAATCCTAGTCTTCTAACAGGTAAGTGATGGATTATTTCTTTCTTCATAAGCTCAGAGAGTCTTTATTTATAGAATAGTCCAGCATAATTTTCTAATGTGTTTCCATATGTTTTTTGACTATACTGCATTCTCTGATAAATGAGCAAAAAGAAAACAAATCATTTAATGTCTATAAAAGTTTACTTTTGATTTAGTAAACAAAATATAAGTTTTGAAAAAAAAAAAACAAAAAAAACACCAGTCTTTGGCATTCAATAAATATTTTACAAGCATCTGGTCGCTATGGGTCAGTACTGACTCGATGACACCTAACAACAACAACAACAAGAAGCATCTGGTATGCGGAAAGTCATCATTGCTATGTGAGGAGAGATGAAGAAAGTCTATTGTTTCTCCAGATGGCAGAGTGTAGAAAAGTTCATGAATGCTTTGGGTGGAAGGTAACTATGAAGTCCTTGCTGAGAACTCCAAGTACTAGAAAGTTAGAAGAGGTTATGTCTAATGAGAAATGATATAAAAATTAATAGAGGCGGAGTCCTTGACAGAGTTTCTGGATAATGCTAGTTTGTCCCTCTCCAAGTGAGCACAATAAACAGAATATTGTATATGATAGTTATTCCTGCATGTTTCCAAATGAAATCTAAAGAATATACTTTGAAGTTCGCACTCTTCTGAAATTATTTTGAAAAGTTGAGTAATGACTTCTCAGAGAAACTTCAGAGGAAACATGACTATATTAATGAGGAGGCTAAGAACTATGTAATTGTGGTGAAAGAGAGCATGCCCTATATGTGGAGGCTAGTTTCTGAAAATATTTTGGGTAAAAACCATAGCTCCTACCCAACTTTCTTCCTCTTGACATATTGTCTAATATTACGCTACCATAATACTCCTGTTTTTCTGTCTGTTAAATTTCAGAAAGAGCAATAATTAAATGCTGATGTCGTTATATTTGGGGCAACCAGATGTAGGAAGCATACTGTTAAGTCTCCTCAAGTTGGTTCCCACTCATAGCAGGTTGTACGACACCTTCTATCATATATAAATGGGAGACAGACAAATGTACTCCAAATTTATAAAGCCGGGTTGAGATGAGGTGTTGTTGTTACGGTTGAGTTGGTTCACACTCATAGCAATCCTGTATAGGATTTCTGAAGAGCAGCTGGTGGGTTTGAACTAGCCTTGTGGCTAGCAGTTCAGTGCTTATCTTTCAGTACTACAGAGGCATAGGTAATGTATATTGTATTCATCAGGTCTTACTCTTTCCAGGAGATCTCTTTACTGGATATTACGAGTCATGAGATTCAGCTACATAGAGTTAGGAGCTGTAAAAGAGTAAATGACTTCATCTTTTAATCTGGGATTTTTACAGTGAAAGAAGCATGGGGCAACATGTCAGCCTCCTCTGACACACATGGTTCACTATGGGTCAGCGACTTGTGGAAGCTCACAACAAGTGCAAAGTATTCATTTTAAAAAGAAAAATTCAAATACTTAAAGATCATCATCTTCCCAAATACCTAAGATTTTCATTTCTATGGGTTTCATGTTCCAGATCTTCCATGGCAGTATGGCACAGTGCAAAATGCATTGTCTTCTACTAGAGATTATGAAGTTGGTTCACTAAGTTAGTTAAATTCTATTTCTGCCCCCTACTCCCACTCTTGGAGTGGTGCTGTAGGATAAGCACTGGACTGCTAACCACAAGGTTGGCAGTGAAAATATACCAGCTGCTCCTTGGAAACCCTATGCAGGGTTGTTATGAGTCAGAATGGATATTTAACAACAACACCTTCCCTTCCTCAATACAACTTTATAAATTTGGAGTATATTTATCTGTCTCTCATACAATGTATGATAGATAGAAGGTTTCATTCAATTAAAGTTGTGACAGTATTTTGTCATCAGGGTAGTTGCTGTTAGGTGTCCTAGAGTTGGATCCAGCTCCTAGTGACCCTGTGCACAACAGAAGTAAACGCTGCCTCATTCTGTGCTACCCTCACAATTGGTGCTGAGATCTCTGTTGTAGTCATGGTATCAATCCTTCTCACTGACAGTCGTCCCTTTTTCACTGACCCTCCACTTTACCTAGCATAATCGCCTTCTCCAGGGACTGGTCCCTCCAGATAATGTGTCCTAAGCTCCATGAGATGAAGTCTAGCTATCCTTACTTCTAAAGAGCATTCTGACTATATTTTTCTTCTTAGACAGTAATTGTCACGTTGTTGTTATGTGCCCTCTAGTCAATTCTGACTCATAGTGACTCTATAGAGGGTTTCCAAGGAGCCGCTGGTGGTGAGTCCAGTGCCGATTCTACAGTGCTACTGACTCCAACACAGTAATTTGCAGCATAGTGGTTATGAGTTGGGCTGCTAACCTCAGTGTCAGCAGTTTGAATCTACCAGCAGTTCTGTGGGAGAAAGATGAGACTTTCTGCTCCTGTAAAGATTTATAGCCTCAGAAACCCTATATGGGGTCACTATGAGTTGGAACCAACTCCTCAGCACATCACCACCACCACCACCACCAATAGACTCTTTGGTGCTGTAAGATTAGGTTTGGTGCTGTAAGATTAGTACTGGACTGCTGCAAACCCACCAGCTGCTCCTTGTAAACCTTATATAGGGTCACTCTGAGTCGAAACTGACTCCAAGGTGCTTAACAAAAAGAAGGCATGCTTACTAGCAGATAAATATCAATATATTTTAAATCAGAGAATGTTCAGTTTAAAGGCATTTATTGAGCACACAGATTGTATAGCACATTTGGTTATGAACAGTAGAAAAAAATTACTAGTTTTCTAAGACTGCTATTACAGGAAGAATCTAAAACAATATCATACAAATAACTGTATTGCAAATAATAGATAATATTGTAAGAAATCATAGAAAGAAGTTTCAGTCAGTTCTGACTCATAGCAACTATGAGTAGGTTTTCTGAGGAGTAGCTGGTGGATTTGAAATGCCAACCTGTGTTTAGCAGTCCGGTACTTATCCTATATTGCCATACCAGGACTCCTTTGTAGAAAATAGGAGAGAGACTTTCCTTTATCACAAGGCAATCATTAAAGGCAATCTAAAGTAGCTTTTCTATGGTTGGGTTATGAAGTTTTGAGAACAATGAAGCAGGTAGAAATGAAAAAGATCCTAGGAAGAATGGATTACTCATTTTTAATTTTTAACTTCTACACCATTTTCATTATAAAGTTTCCATCTGATTCATTTAATCATCCTTACTCTTATGCTCCACTTGCATACTGAATGTATCCTTATTATACACAAAATTAAAGATTTATCAGTTGGGGAACTATGTACTTTTCTACAGTATGACATTTTATAGATTATAAAATATATTAAAGA
>NW_006409177.1:210753-211825 GCF_000296735.1 Chrysochloris asiatica
AACAACAACAACATTCTTAATTTATCTTAAAGATCTATGTCAAAATGTATAAAATAAATGAATTTGTTTCAGAATTGGACACCCTAATGGGATCAATAATATTTAAAGAAAACACTATATATTCAAACAAATGATCAAATGATCAAAATCATGGACTATTGGAGGTGAATAAGACTTGTATCCTCTTCCCTCCAATGCCTATCAGTACATTTTCAAGTAAAATGCCATCCGTATTTTAAGGACAAATAAAATAATGAGCTTATTATAGTAATTGCAAATAAGGTGCTAAGACTCAAACTGCATACAGTTTATCCTTGGCCAAGATGCTGTAGTCCAAAGAGAAATTGATTTATTTTTGCCACTCCAAAGTAAACAACATTACAAGAAATTTTTCCAAGGGTAGGTTTTGTTTTGGAGGAAGATAAGGTTTATTTGAAGTCTGTTAAGGCAAAGAAAATTTGCAAAGGAAAATGAAAATGAAACTAGTCTATTTTGTCTATCACAGTCTATGCATTGGACAACTCATAATTCTCATGACAATGTATTGGAGGTATGGATGTAATTAGGGATGAACACTTAGGATAATTAAATCCATATTATATTTAAATGCATGACATTTGTGTGTGTGTGTTGCATATGCTGTCCCTCCAGAAAAATCTGAACATAATATTCTGTTATTGGAACTGAAGTCTTGATTATTTGCCTAAATTTGTAAAAATAAATTTTCATGGAAAGATGTGATACTTCAAATTAGAGCAATCATTAACTTTGGCAGGACAGGAAAAAACTGAATATAGAAGTCAATTACTGACTATCCACTGTTCATCTAACCATATCACCTTCCCTTTTCTGTTCTCTCCTTTGTTCCAGGAACACAGGGTCTTCAGATAATGGATAATAGAAACTTTATTAGGGATTATAATCATACTCTGATCCTACATCACCTGCCTAGTGTGCCTAGTGATAACCCCACTCATACTGCCCCAAATCAAATGTTTAAACTAAAAACCTACATTATGAAACATGAGCCATTAAGCCCCTTTTAATTGAGAAATATAACTTTAGGGACTTT
>NW_006409177.1:212999-213793 GCF_000296735.1 Chrysochloris asiatica
TTTCCCAGTATGTGATAAACTGTTTCTTCTTGTTTCCACTAAAAGATTAAGTCAAACCTTACACAAATCATTTCTACTTCTCAGACTACTGATTATATTTTCTAAGTAACATAAGTTTCTATTAATCATCAATGCTTGCACTACCTTACTATTTTTATTAACTAATTATCAATCTTCTATTCTACATAGTGTACTATTATTTTCATAAAAAGTATTTATTTTTTTTTGTATAAGAAACATCTACTTATTTATTTTTCTAAACTATTCATTAAATTGCTTGAAAGCTATGTGGCATAACACCCAACCTGGCTAATTGCTGCAGGAAATGTAGATTATCAAGTTAAAACTATCCTTCACTTAAGCTCATTATTTTCTGCTTATTTATGCAGGTGCTTGTATGTAGGGGTTTGTGAATTCTGGCTGGTGACTGATTGTGGTGAGGTCTATGGGGGTAGGTCAGCTTGACTTTAATTTGTTATCTGCTTTTGTGGTCTCACAAATGCAGCTACTTAGGTTCTCTACGAAAGGGAGTAATTTATATAATTTATATAATTCTCTTTGTATTCAATCCAAGGAAGCTGAAAGCAATTGTTGCTAAGCCAGTTTTTCCTAAGGTTTGTAGAACTCATAGTGAAAGGCCGTGAATATGGCCATATTATATATTTTTACAAGTAAATTCAAGATATCAACATCGATATCTTAAGCATTAGTGAGCTGAAATGGACTGGTATTGGCCATTTTGAATCTGACAACCACATGGTTTACTATGCAGGGAATGACAAATTGAAAAAGAA
>NW_006409177.1:219843-224543 GCF_000296735.1 Chrysochloris asiatica
ACTTTGGAGAACAGTATGGTGCTTCCTCAGAAAGTTGGAAATAGAAATACCTTATTACCAAGCAATTCCTCTACTTGATATATATCCATGATATATATCCATGAGAAATATGACCTATAACACAGGTAGATAGATGCACATCAATGTTCACAGCAGCACTATTCACAGTAGCAAAAAGATGGAGACAGTCTAAGTGCCCATCAGTGGATGAATGGATAAACAAACTGTGGCATATACACACAATAGAATATTATGCTACCTTGAAGAATAACAAGAAGCTGCAAGCCACCACAAAATATGCATGAAGCTTGAGGACATTATGCTGAGTGAAATTAGTTAGTTACAAAAGAACAGTGCATAAGACCATTATTGTAAAAGCTTAAAAAAAGATACCCATACTAAAAAGTGGGGGTAGGTGGGAATCTTTGCTGGTTACCGGTGGGGAGGGGAGAGAGTTTGGGGGAGGTGGAGGGAGATGACAGTACAGCACAGGGTAGGGGGCAGACACGTCATAATTGGAGTGTTGAGGAGGGCAATACACAAGAAGGGGGAGGGATAGAAGAACAAGATAGATAGGGGACACTGAGACAGTTTTGCATGGTCTAAATGGGACAGAGGTAAATGGTGATGCATGCTCAACCTTGGAACAGGGCTCTGTGATACAGGGATCAAGGCATAGTCTGAAGAGGGGAAATAATACTAAGATGCTTAACTGTCTTATGGATATTGGTTTCCCTTGCCTACTATTGTAAAATAAGCTCTTAAGTGGGATAGAAAAGAATGTTAGGAAACATGATTACAGAAAGCTTGTAAGCACCTTTTCAGCTTATAATTGATTGGAATATCTAAAAGGGGTTCTAGAACTTGCCCAGTGAAATACGCTTCTTGTGGAGACTTTGCAGTGTCTATGACCTTAGAGGGAATCCTGAGTTCCATCCAGAACCTTCTGATGTGGGACATTCCTACTAGAAAGGACAAGCAGACCAGCCTGGAACAGCTAGAGCGACAGAAGATACATCCTCAAAGAAAGATAAGCAGGAAGAACTCAAAACAAAAATGGCAGTATGACTGGCTGCTACAAGAACAAGCAAGTTGTTTGCCGGGAAGCTATCAAGGCAAACAATCAAGTCCCTTCAGGATAAGGCCCCCTCTAAGACTGAAACTCAAAGGGAACACATGAGTAGGTATGTAAACTTGCTGGTGACCACATCGGTATACTAGTGAATGGAAGAGAAGAAAAGCCAGCAATGAAGGAATGGGCTGAGTTCAACCATGTCCCATAGACACCCATTGACCTGGTGATGAGAGAGAGAAGAGGAAGAGCAGATTGGTCCAAAGTGTGTTGAGACCTGGGCACTCCTGAGCTCAAAGGACAAGGGCATAGACACAGAGGGCTATAGCTGAGAGTGAAACATCTGTTGTTGTTGTTAGGTGCCATCGAGTCAGTACCGACCCATAGTGAAGCATCTAGCTGATATTAAGTGAGGGGAGACACACACAAGAACACTCAAAGTTCCAGATAGTACCCATTTGACCTAGCCTTGATAGCTTGATAATCAGAATTCAGCTAGAGGAAGATAAAACAACAACAACTATTTTTGATAAAGAAACCAGGGTAAATTGCTACAATTTGATGAACTTGACCTATACTCATGGATGCAGTAGCTGAAAATACCAAGAGAGAGGGAAGGAATTTTTACATCAAGTATCAATGCTATCCCCACTGTATAAAGGGTGAATAGGGACAGGCAACTTAGACTGGCTACCTAACATGAGGGGGTGATAAAAGCACAAAGTGACTGGCTTACAAGGTTTCAAGAGGGAGTTTAGTTTAAGAGTATGTGGGGGAAGATAGAATCCCCACTGAATAGTCTATATGGGTCTGGTGAAAAGAGATGGGGATAAGATTCTTATGATTCAATAGTGAGCAATTGTTAAGGTAGAAGTTTTGTAACAAAAACAGGGAAGTAGTTAATCTTACAGTCCAGAAACAGAGGATTTTAGGACCATAAAGGAAGAAGAGAACAAATGGAATGCAGGACCCTATCCAGAGAAGCAGCAACATCAGAGATGGAGGCAGAAATAGGGACATTGAGAGAGGGAGCAGCCGAGGACTCTAGATCATGGAAAGAGAAAGATTGAGTGACAACAGCCAGGAGACAGGCTTTCAGAATGTGCCCTTGGGTGGTTCAAATTATTATATATGCCTGTGTGTAAAAAAAAAAATTAAAAAAATAAATAAAGGCTGTAATGAATACAGGGAAATATTCTTAACTGATGATACATGGAGGGGATTATAATCATTGTAATGAAAAAAAGTATATAATTTGTTGTATGTGAAACTGATGATCTGCCCTGTAAACTTTCACTCAATTCACAATACATTTTTTTTGTTTTAAATGCATTAAACGAATGAAATCTAATAATCTGTTTCCCATCCTTTCACAAAAAATAATCACTATTAATAACTTCTTATGATTTTCTTCTCTAAAATAATCATGGTTGAACTCATAGATGAAATCTCTAAGTGGTACAAATGGCTAAGTGCTTAGCTGGACCAAGAGGCAGTTGTTAGAACAGATCATGGGAACACTGAATGGTTTAAAATTAAGAAAGGTGTGCCACAAGGTTGTATTCTTTCACCATACTTACTCAACCTGTATGCTGAGCAAATAATCCGTGATGCAGGGATCTATGAAGTGAAACATGGCATCAGGATTGGAGGAAGACTCATTAACCATCTGCAATATGCAGATGATACAACCTTGCTTACTGAAAGTGAAGAGGACTTAAAACATTTACTGATGAAGATCAAAGAACATATCCTTTGGTATGGATTACATCTCAATGTCAAGAAAACAAAAATCCTCACCACTGGACCAACAAACAACATTCTTTATCAATGGAGAAGATTCAAGTTGTCAAGGACTTCGTTCTTCTTGGATTAACTGTCAACCCTCATAGAAGCAGCAGTCAAGAAATCAAATGACGTATTGCATTAGGCCAAATCTGCTGCACAAGACCTTTTTAAAGTGATGAAGAGTAAAGATGTCAGTTTGAGGACTAAGGTGAGCCTGACCCAAGCCATGGTATTTTCAATAACCTCATATACATGCGAAAGCTGTACAGTGAATAAGGGAGACCATAGAAGAATTGATGCTTTTGAGTTATGGTGTTGGAGGAGAATATTGAAAGTGTTATGGGCTGCCAAACGAACAAATAGATTCATTTTGGAAGAAGTGCAGCCAGAGTGCTCTTTGGCCAAGATGGCCAAACTTCGTCTTTCATACTTCGGACATATTGTCAGAAGGGACCAGCGCTGGAGAAGGACATCATGTTTGGTAAGGTGGAGGGTCACAGAAAAACAGGAAGACCCCCAACAAGATGGATTAGCCAAGTGGCAGAATCGATGAACTCAACGTGGCAACAGTAGTGAGGTTGGCCCATGATCGGGCAGTATTTTATTCTGTTGTGCATAAAGTTGCTATTAGTTGGTGCCAGCTTGATGGCACCTAACAACAACAACCCTTTTTATACTTGCATAGGTCTCCACACCTTTTTTGGGTAAATGCTAGTCTTCTATTTGATCCTCCTCAGGAAAGATTGGTGGGAGCATTTACTTGTACTTCTTACTTGTCATGAGTCCTGGTGTAATGCTGTGCGTTAATGTACCAGACTGCAAAGCCATTTGAACTGTAAGGTTGGTGGTTCAAGGTCACTAGAGTCTCCTCAGAAACCCTATACAGGGTCGCTATGGGACAGAAACAACTTAACAACCACAACAACTTGCTTGTCATAAAATTACATTTGGTATTTTGGAAGTAATGAATCAGGTTTTAGTCAGACCCTTTTAGTGATTCCAAAGAGAGTACTGATCATATTAGTTTTGAAACTCATATCAGTCACAAGAGTCTTCATGAAGTTGGGGGGAAACTAAGAAGTCTTAGGTACCCAAGGATGCTGGGACTACTAGTCTGCCATCATTTGTATCCTCTCAGCGTGTACATGATTTACCTTTTTTGCCTCTTAACTTACTTTTTTTCTCTCTACTATCTTTATAAAGGAGCTCTGGTTGCGTAGTGGTTATGAATTGGGCTGCGAACCGCAAGGTCAGCAGTTCGAAACTACCAGCTGTTCCACCGGAGAAAGATGTGGCTTTCTGCTCCCATAAAGATTTACAGCCTTGGAAATCCTGTACAGGGTCTCTATGAGTCAGAACCGACTCCACGGCACATAACAACAACTATCTTTATAAGTAGCTCTGGTTGCACAGTGGTTACGAATCGGGCTGCTAACCTCAAGGTGGACAGTTCAAAACTATCAGGTGCTGTTGTTGTTGTTGTTGTCAGGTACCATCGAGTCGGAACCGACTCATAGCGACCCCATGCACAGCAGAACGAAACAATGTCCGATCAACCTCACTAACGCTGCCACACTTGATGCCATCAATGATGCCACCTGGCTGATCCATCTCATTGGGGGGTCTTCCTCTTTTTCTCTGACCTTCCATCCTACCCAGCATGACATCCTTCTCTAGTGACTGTTCCCACTTGACAATATGTCCAAAGCATGAGAGACGAAGCTTAGCCGTCTTGGCCTCCAAGGAGCACTCTGGATGCACTTCTTCCAAAACAGATCTATTGGTTCTTTTGGCAGTCCATGGCACTTTCAGTATTCTCCTCCAACACCACAACTCAAAG
>NW_006409177.1:224643-228058 GCF_000296735.1 Chrysochloris asiatica
CGCTGGAGAAGGATGTCATGCTGGGTAAGGTGGAGGGTCAGAGAAAAAGAGGAAGACCCCTAACGAGATGGATTGGCCTGGTGGCATCATTGATGGTGCCAAGTGTGGCAGCGGTAGTGAGGTTGACCCAGGATTGGACATTGTTTCGTTCTGCTGTGCATGGGGTCGCTGAGTCGGCTCCAACTCGATGGCACCTGACAACAACAACAATGATCTTAGGAAGTGGTCATTAATTATTGAGGAACAAAGAGTTGAAGTGTTTTATTAATAAATAACAGATAAAATATCTCTGATAAGGAATATTTATTTTTGTTCAAAATATTGCATAATAGCACATTATTTTTTGTTGTTAAGTGCTGTCAAGTCCATTCCAACTGATAGCAATCTTGTATAGGGCTTCGGAGTAGTGACTGGTGAGCTTGAACCACCAATTTGTTGTTTCAAACCAACCTCGCAGTCCAGTGCATAACCCACAGGGTTAATTGCCATCATGTTGGCTCTGACTCATAGTGACCGTACAGATCCAAGCAGAACAGAGCAATATCCTGTCCTGTGCCATTGTCACAGCTGTCACTATGTTTGAGCCCATTGTTGCTACTCCATTAGCAAGTGAATGTTCTGAAAGCTCTGTTCCACTCACATCATTAAGGTCAACTATACTTTGAGGCCTGGTGTGGTATTGTAGGATAGGCACTGAACCCACTAGATGCTCCTTGGAAAATTTATACAGGTTTGTTATGAATAAGAATCAACTTGACAACACTTAACAACAACTACAACATACTTTGAGAAGGCAGCTTTTCCCAGTCATATTTTGAGTGCTGTCCAATCTGAAGAGCTTATCTTCTAGTACTACATCAGACAGTGTCCTGCTGCTATTCCCAAGGTTTTCAGTGGTTAATCCTTCAGAAGTCGTCTTCATTTCTTTCTTCCTAGTCTGTTTTAATCTGGAAGCTCTGCTGAAACCTTTCTTTCATCCTAGTCTGTCTTAGTCTGGAAGCTCTGCTGAAACCTGTATACTATGAGTGACCTTGCTGATATTAAAATACTCATGGCATAGCTTCCAGCATTACAGCAAAACATAAGCTATCACACTACGATAAACGAACAGGCAAATGGTAAATGATATCACATAGAACCATAAATTAGTTTGCTAAAAATATTCCACAACTTTGTATAGCACCATGAATTAACTTGTGTGTGTGTGTGTGTGTGTTTTCTTTTTTTCAGATAAACCATTTCACATTTGAATGTTCTCTTCATTAATGAAATCATGCCGATGCACAATAATGTGACTGAATTCATTCTGCTTGGGTTGACACAGGATCCTTTTAAAAAGAAAATACTTTTGGTCTTTTTCTTGTTTTTTTACTTAGGAACATTGTTGGGTAACTTGCTGATTATTGTTACCATCAAGACCAGCCGGGCACTTGGGAGTCCCATGTACTTCTTCCTTTTCTATTTATCCTTATCTGACACCTGCTTCTCTACTACCATATCCCCTAGAATGATTGTGGATACCATTCTGAAGAATAACACTATCTCTTTCAGTGAGTGCATAATCCAAGTCTTTACATTCCATTTCTTTGGCTGCCTGGAGATTTTCATCCTTATCCTCATGGCTGCTGACCGCTATGTAGCCATCTGTAAACCCCTACACTATATGACCATCATGAGCCGGCGAGTTTGCACTGTGTTGGTAGCCATAGCCTGGGTGGGGTCTTGTGTACATTCTTTAACTCAGATTTTTCTGACTTTGAGTTTACCTTTCTGTGGTCCCAATGTAATTGATCACTATTTTTGTGACTTGCAGCCCTTGTTGAAACTTGCCTGTGCAGACACATATGTTATCAACCTACTATTGGTATCCAATAGTGGGGCCATTTGCACAGTGAGTTTTGTCATGCTGATGTTTTCCTATGTTATCATCTTGCATTCTCTGAGAAATCACAGTGCTGAAGGGAGGAAAAAAGCCCTTTCCACCTGTATTTCTCATATCATTGTGGTTATCTTGTTCTTTGGTCCTTGTATTTTTATATACACACGTCCCGCAACCACCTTCCCCATGGATAAGTTGATAGCTGTGTTTTACACAATTGGAACACCTTTGCTTAACCCTTTGATTTATACACTGAGAAATGCAGAGGTGAAAAATGCCATGAAGAAGTTATGGAGCAAGAAGGTGATATCAGAGGACCAAAGATGAATATAAGTTTTTTCATAGTTTGGATTGATCTAAATTCATTCAACAGAGAAGATTATCTTCTCATTGTGGATTTAATAGAATCCCATCTTGGGGAATGAAAGGTAGATTCTTCAGGTAAATAGGTAATATGAACATATACAGTGGGTTAGCATCAATTTTATGTAGAGGAAGAGACAACACCTGGTACAAACAGGAATGTAAGACCCATTGCCTTAGATTTTACACTACTGTCTCTCTGCCTCTTTTGGATGCCAACAACCCTAGTGATGTTTGAGTGTTTTCTTTGTCCTTCTCCATGTTAATTTCTAGTGTTGCTCTTCTATTAACCAAAAGCTTGAACCCACCTAGCAGGACTACGGAAGGAAGACCTTGTGAATCTGTTTCCATAAAGAATACAGCCAAAAGACCACTGTGGAACAGTTCTTCTCTATAACACTTGAGGTTGCCATGGACTAGAATCAACTCAATGGCTGCAGGGAGTTTTGTTTGTTTGTTTATTTTTATTATGGTTACAGTTAGCTCTCTATATACTTATATTCCCAGTCTGATAGATTTCATATTCTCAAAACTGAGTGTGATAACTCACAAGAGGATGTTCAGGTTTGGGAACAGAAATATTTCTGAACAGAAATAATACAGACAGAAAATTATAATGAGGTTTCAGTACAATCCAGACAAGAGAATACTTTGAGTAGAGAGAACTCAAACACTTACATGAGATGAATGTTTCTGCTGTAAGGATGGATACCAACTTCTGTCATTGACCATCTAACACTACATTCTCTAATTACATGATCATTAAGAGTCTAATTTCAATTTCATTTATTATTTGTATCTTTATCTATACAGAAAATTAAACATGAGTATTTTTGATTGAGACTTCAATTTCTATTTTTTGTACTAAATTTTATTACAGTTAATAAATTTGAATCAATTATACTATATTAAGAGCTTTAGCATTTCTTTAGCTTGAAGATTACCATGTATTTGTCTGTATGAGCATGTCAAGTTATGGGTTCTACAATGAACTATAGTGACATATAGATAGACATTTTTTTTTTTTAATTTTGTGAATTTTAAGATAAAACTGGGCCAACTAGAATCTACTACTATGCAAAACTTTTCCATAGCAGAATCAAATAGTAGTTACCGTAATCAATGAAAAACTACTTGAGATGAATTTTACCTTGTTTTCAGGTGCCATCGAGT
>NW_006409177.1:235973-260584 GCF_000296735.1 Chrysochloris asiatica
TGTTTTCCTGACATTGAGATGCAATCCATACCGAAGGCTGTGCTCTTTGATCTTCATCAGTAAATGTTTCAAGTCCTTTTCACTTTCAGCAAGCAAGGTTGTATCATCTGCATAACACAGGTTGTTAATGAGTCTTCCTCCAATCTTGACGCCATGTTTTTCTTCATAGAACCCAGCTTCTCACATTATTTGCTTATCCTACAGTACCAGGTGTTACACAGGAGAAAGATGAGGCTTTCTGCTCCTGTAAAGATTTGCAGCCTCAGAATCCCTGTGCAGGGTCACTATGAGTCGGAACCGACTCCATTATACTTAACAACAACAACAACTGTCTTTATGGTAGCATAGTGGTTATGAATCGGGCTGCTAACTTTAAGGTCAGCAATTGGAAACTCCCAGCTGTTCCACTGGAGAAAGATGAGACTTTCTGCTCCCGTAAAGATTTACACCCTCAGATACTCTGTACAGGGTCGCTATGAGTCGGAACTGACTCCATGGCACATAACCACCAACCACCACTGTCTTTATATTCTCTGCTATTGGAAAATGTCTGCCTTGGTTATCAACGCACAGACTCTCCTTCCAGTTTTTCTGCCAGCTTCTCCCTCCTCCTTTCAGCATGTCAAGATTCCAAGTTAGAATTACAGAGAGGAAATTTGGATAAAATTGCTCTTGTAGTTCAATAGTTTTTGTTAAGTGCTATAGAGTCAGTTTCTACTCATAGCAACTGTGTATAGGAGCAGATGGTGGGTTTCAACTGCTGACCTTGTGACTAACAGTCCAGTGCTTATCCTACAGTACCACACCAGGAATTGTTGTTGCTGTTGGTAAGCATCAGCTTTGACTCATAGAAAACCTGTATAGGGTTTCCTAGGAGTAGCTGGTGGGTTTGAACCACTGACCTTGTGGTTAACAGTCCAGTGGTTAACAGTCCAGTGCTTATCCTATAGAGCCACACCAGGAGCAGACTATATTTAAGTCATTGGTTATTAGGTGACTGCTCTAGTTCAGGTTCCATCCCTGGTACAAACCACTGTGATTAGAAGGAAGGAGGAAAATGGCACAGAGGTCCAAAACATGACAGCCCAGGATGTTTGTCTAGCATGCTCTGTTATTACCCAAGCGTTCTGAAAATGTGCTGTAAATATTTTGTTAGCTAACTAAGATTTTTACCTAGTCATATCTTGTTTGCAAAGCTCAATTTATTTCCACTGAGTTTCAATTCCCCCCTCCAAATTTTAACAATTATTTTCTACTGAGTTGATAAATCTCAAAAGTGGAATCTTCCAGATGCAGAATTTAAAAACAAAAACAGAAAACTTAGTTCCTGGGTTTGAGAAAGCTATTTTGAAAATTTCCTTCCATCTTATACTTATACATGTTTGTCCCTAAAATGGATGCTATTGTACTGTGATCAAAATTCTTTAATACATTATTGTGAACTGCTGTCCAGTCCTCATACGTATGGGTGGAATGCTTCATGGTTGTGCTCCGTTCCTATGATTGGTTATTGATTGGAATATTGAGATCCATAGTGTTTCAATGGCTGATTTTCAGAAGTAGGTAGTCAGGCCTTTATTTCTAGTCCATGTTGCTCTGAAAGTTCCATTGAAATTTGTTCAGCATCAAAGCAACACAGAAGTTTCCAGAAATAACTGCTGGCTGTGCATGATGTAAGGAGCTCTGGTAGCGTAGTGGTTACGAATCGGGCTGTGAACCTCAAGGTCAGTACTTTGAAACTAGCAGCTGTTCCGCGGGAGAAAGATGAGGATTTCTGCTCCCATAAAGATTTACAGCCTCGGAAACCCTGTACAGGGTCCCCATGAGTCGGAACCAACTCCACGGCACATAACTACAACAACAACAATGCATGATGTACACTGGCCATGTATCACACCTGTATTTCCTACATGGAACACAGGAATTATACTACTGAATCATAAATGCCCACCCTCAGACCTACTGCTATTAAATGCCATAAGCCTGTGGCTGGTGGTGTGAATTGATAACCTTGCTGTTCAAAGAGACCTTGCGGTCTAGTTCATTATTCTGCAATTTCACTAGGATGTCTATAATAGTAAAAGACATAATAGCAGAGAAAAAAGAAAATACAAGCACATTTAAGTAAGACCTTGTTGTTAAGTGTTTTTGAACCAGTTCTGGCTCATAGCGATCCTGCATAGGATTTCCAAGAGTAGCTGGGGGTTTAAACTGCTGACCTTGTGATTAGCAGTCCCATGCTTATCCTACATAATACCTATTGTTGCTGTTGTTAAATGCTGTCAAGTCAGTTCCAACTCAGAGAAGCCTTCTATAGGGTTTTGAAGGAGCTTCCAATGGGTTTGAACTGCCAACCTTGTGGTTAGCAGCCAGGTGTTTATACTATAGTGCCAAACCAGGACTCCAAAAATGTGACCTTAGTTTTATTTAAAAAGCATAATGATGTCAATATAAATAAGTTATAGACCTTGGCAATGGAAGCAGAGAAAAGGTCTTTAAAAATTTAATGAGTGCGTTAGGATTTATTCCTAAGGCATAGAAAGAAATAAGGGTATCTTTTTCTTTTTTTAACTTTTTGGTCATTGAATATAAAATGCATATTACATATTTAACATCATATAATTGAAGTAATTTTAAATAATTTTTTAAAACATAAATTAAAAGCCAAATCAATAAGCAAATGAAACAAAACAAAAAAACAACAACAAAAATAGTTAATTTTTTTACTAGCATTGTCCAAGAAATCCCATAGGGAATGCTGGGATGATTACTTTCAGCTCCCTTAAGTGCATTTAAGTGATCCTCTTAAAGCTTGAAGCTCAACATACTAGACCCCATGCATTTAGAAAACTGGGTTTTGCTGTTCGTTACTATATCAAAGGGAAGAAAGCTACAGCAAAACACTCAGCTGCATCTAGCATTTTTCCCTGTAGTTTGATCACATAAATCTCATCCTCATTACAACTAAACACAAAGTTAGTCTTTTGATAAGTTTATTTTAAACATGATTTGAAAGCTAGCTAACAAGCTTGTAGATTTTTCACTGCTGCTATTTTTTTCTAGAAGAGACGTATTTATAATTTTGAGTTAGAACAGACTTATTTTTTTCATTTGCTGTCATGGGTTCAAAAAGTCAAGTCCATCCTTAAGATATAGATTGAAATTGGCTGATGGCAGCTATGTGAGTTCCTTTATTCCCTTCTCTGTCCTTTTCTCTTCCTTGCCTATTCTTTTTTGTTTCAACATGTTTGCATGCCTGAATTCATTTAATATATACTATAGAAGTAATCCTTAAAATGATTTTTCAATGAATATGCTGAAACATGATTTTCCACTATTCTCTTATAATCTCTAGAACGTTTTCATTCTGATGAAAATTTAGTATTTTTATTAGTTTGCTAGATACATTAAAAAGACCAGTTATAATTGAAATCTGACAATCTTGAAATCGTGATTCCTAATTGGCTGCTGTATGATTCTTCAACAAGGAGCTAAGAAAAATTGAGGAATGTTGGTTTTTCTTACTCTACTTAAGATAGAAAAGTAATGTAAAAAGTTTTAGTACTTTAAAATGTAATCATGTGATTGGATGGTGGTAGTGCTGCAGTTCTGTTTCCAATGCATTTATAAAAATGCAGGTATTCACAGAAACTCTATAGCATTCTATGTAGTATTTTATACAAGCTATCATGGTATGATTATCATTATGTAGCTTTTAAATTTTTTATGCTCAAAAATGTATCTCAGCAATTTATCCATGTTAGATGTGCCAATATTTAAACTTCTGCAGAATTTTCAATAGTAAGTACATATTACATATTCCTTATGTAATATTAGTGTTAGGTATATAGATCATTTCCAGTTATCCAAAATTTTAACAAGATTGTAATGTTGTTGTTAAGTTCCAACTCATAGCAATCCTGTATAGGGTTTCCAAGGAGCACCTGTTGAGCTTGAACAGCCAACCTTGCTGTTCAAACCAACCTTAAAGTTACCAACCTCATCAGGACTTCCAAGTTGTATTAGATATCCTTTTAAATGCTTTCCGGGATTCCTTCACTAGGTCACATACTGATTTACGAAATCATCATCAAATTTGGTATGTTTTTGTTCTTACAAAATTTTTTAGTATTAATCATTTAATTTGCATTTCCCTGATTCTCGTGAGGTTTTGTTAGGGGCTGTCCAGTGGAGTCTACTGACTGTAATTCTATGCACAGCAGAATGAAACATTGCCCAGTCCTGTGCCACCCTCACATTTGTCACTTTTGAGCCCATTGCTGTTGCCACTGCTGGGGGTTTTATTCATGAATCCCCCACTTTACCAAGCATGATATCCTTTTCTAGGGCATGGGCCATCCTGATAACAGGTCTGAAGTATGAGAAATGAGGTCTCAATATCCTGGTTTGTAAGGAAAATTCTGGCTGTACTTCTTCTAACACAGTTTTGTTTGTTCTTCTTGTTGTCCATGGGACTTCAAATATTCTTGAACATGATAATTTAAAGGTATAGATGAGGGTTAGTATACACACACACACATACACACACACACTCACGGTGATGGTTGGTTATGTGCCATGGAATCGGTTCCTACTCATAGCGACCCAACTCCTAACCATATATATGTATATAGATATGTGTGCATATGTGTTTGTGTGTGTGGTGTTGTTAAGTGCCATCGAGTCAGTTCCAACCAATAGCGACCCTGTACAGGGTCTCCGAGGAGCAGCTGGTAACCTTGAACTGCTGGCCTTGTGGTTCAAACTGACTTTGCAGTCTAGCACAGAAAGCCTCATCTTTCTCCTCAATGATATTTCTACTCCTGTGAAGAGTTAAAGCCTCAGAAATCCTTCACCCAGTCTCAGTGAGTTGAAACAGACTTGACGGCACTTAACAACAAAATACGTAGATAGTATGCTAAGTGCAAGGAGCTCTGGTAGCGTAGTGGTTACGAATCGGGCTGTGAGCCTCAAGGTCAGCAGTTCGAAACTACCAGCTGCTCCGCGGGAGAAAGATGAGGCTTTCTGCTCCCGTAAAGATTTACAGCCTCGGAAACCCTGTACAGGGTCGCTATGAGTCGGAACCAACTCCACGGCACTTAAAAACAACAACAGCATGCTAAGTGCTGTCAAGTTGGTTTCGACTCATAGCAATCCAGTAAGTATAGGGTTTCTGAGGAGTGACTTGTGAGTTTGAACTGCCAACCTTGTGGTTCAAACTGACCTTGTGGCTTATCATACAGTGCCACGCCAAGACTCTATCTATCTATCTATCTATTTATTTATCTATGGGTTCAAGCATGGCAACAATAGTGAGGTTGGCCAGGATGAGGCAGTATTTCATTTTGCTGTGCATAAGGTCGCTATGAGTTGGAACCAATTCAATGACAACTAACAACAATGTATCTATCTATCTATAAATTCCTGGCATGGTGTTGTAGGATAAGCCCTTGACTGGTAAGTACAAGGTCAGAGGTTCAAACCTACCATCCATCACTCCTTGGAAACCCTATATAGGGTGTCTATGAGTCAGAATTGACTCCTGCATTTAATACATAAATTGACCAGTTAAAATTTAACAACAGTATATTTATGTTGTTATTATTAAGTGCCATGGAGTTGGTTCTGACTCATAATGACCCTGTATAGGGTTTCAGAAAAGCAGCCGGTGAATTTGAACTTCTGACTGTGCAGTGGTTCCAACTGACTTTGGGGACCAATGCATTATCCTGCACATCCACAAAATTATAATTTTCTTTCCATGTATTGTCTATTCAAAAGCTTTGGGTGGTGGTGGTTGTGGCATGCTGTCGAGTCAATTCTGACTCTTTAGAGACCCTATGTGAGAAAGTAGAACTGCCCCCATAGAGCTTTCTAGGTTGAAATCTTGAAGGAAAGCAAATCTCCATCCTGCAGAGCCTCTGGATAAGTTAGAACTGTCAACCCATTGGTTAGCAGTCTAGTACATAGTAATTGCTCCACTGTGGTTAGGTGCCATCGACACGGTACCATTTCATAGCAACCCTAAGCACAACAGAAAGAAAGAAACACTACCCGATCCTCGGCCAACCTCACAATTGTTGCAATGCTTGAGCCCATTGATGCTGCCATTTTGCCAATCCATCTCGCTGGAGGTCTTCCTCTTTTTCTCTGACCCTTCACCTTACCAAACACTCCACTAGGTCTCCTTAAAATGAGGTTACTTATCTTTATATTTGGACTACTGATGTGGCACTGTGTGATCCAGCACTGGACTGCAAACCACAAGGTCAGCAGTTCAAACCCACCAGCAACTACTTGGAAACCCTATACTGGGTTGCAATGAGTCAGGACCAATTGACAGCTCCTAATAACAACATCATTGTATTTGGAGAGCACAGTGGCTCCGTAGGATAAGCACTGAACTGGGCATGAGCACACCAGCCACGCCTCATGAAAAGAAAGATGAAGCTTTCTGCACCTGCAAAGATACAAAGCCTCAGAAACCTTATATAAAATCAATCTGAGTGGGAACCAACTTGTCTGAACTTACCAACAGCATATTTGTATTATTGATGAGAAGCAGTTATAAATATTTAATAACATTCTGTCACTTTTTAGAACATTTTATTCATATGAAATATTGTCATAGAAAAGTTTTAACATATTGTAATTTTTCTTTATGTGTGCTGCCATAAAATAGTTATATTTCTATTATTTTTTTTAGTTTGGTTTGGTATATTTGTATCTTTCCTGGAACATTTGTATTTTTGAATAATGAAGTAGTTTGTTGTTTGCTTTCAGCTGGAGATTAAAATTCCTAATATCAGTTACTACCAAAGTCATTATACATATTGAAATAGCAACTTAAAAATATAGACTACCTTTTAATGCATATATTTACGTTTGTGTTTATTGATTGTCTAACTTCATCAATCTATTTGTCTATTTCAATACTACTTTACTTGTCATAGCTTTATAACATATTTTAATATTAGAAAAGGCATGCCATTCTTTTTTATTTTAAAAAAAAACATTAACTTAAGTACACTGGACGTTTGAGGGTTTTTTTAATTTGAGAATCTGTTTTTCACATTTTATAGATTTGAATATATTGATTAATTTGAGGAGACTAGCACCTTTTCTATATTTACCATTTCTATCCATTAACATATTTGTGTCCATTCCAAAGAGAGGTGACCCAATGGAATGCAGAAATCATCAGACAATCTCTTTGATATCTCATGCAAGTAAAGTCTTGCTAAAGGTAATACAGAAACGACTACAATCATACGTTGACAGAGAACTTCCAGAGGTTCAAGCCAGATTCAGAAGAGGCCATGGAATGAGGGATATCATTGCTGATGTCTGATAGATCTTGGCTGAAAGCAGAGAATATCAGAAAGATGTTTGCCTGTGCTTTATTGACTTCGCAAAGGCTTTCGATTGTGTGGGTCATGACAAGCTATGGACAACATTGCGAAGTATGAGTATTCCAGAACACTTAATTGTGCTCATGAGGAATCTGTACCTGGACCAAGAGATAGTTGTTTGAACAGAACATGGGAACATTGAATGGTTTAAAATTAAGAAAGGTGTGCAACAAGGCTGTATTCTTTCACCATATTTTTCAACCTGTATGCTGAGCACATAAGAAGCTGGGTTCTATGAAAAAAAAAAAAAAAATGTGGCATCAGGATTGGAGGAAGACTCATTAACAACCTGCGATATGCAGATGATACAACCTTACTTGCTGAAAATGAAGAGTACTTAAAACATTTACTGATGAAGATCAAAGAGCAAAGCCTTCGGTATGGATTACATCTCAATGTCAAGAAAACAAAAATCCTCACCACTGGACCAATAAACAACATTCTTATCAATGGAAAAAAGATTGAAATTGTCAAGGACTTCATTCTTCTTATATCCACTGTCAACACTCATGGAAGCAGCAGTCAAGAGATCAAACGACGTATTGAATTAAGCAAATCTGCTGCACAAGCCCTTTTTAAAGTATTGAAGAGCAAAGATATCAGCTTGAGGACTAAGGTGCACCTGACCCAAGCCATGGTGTTTTCAATAATTTCATATGCATGTGAAAGCTGGACAGTGAATAAGGAAGATGGTAGAAGAATTGATGCATTTGAGTTATGGTGTTGAAGGAGAATATTGAAAGTGCCATGGGCTTCCAAAAGAACCAATAGATCAGTTTTGGAATAAGTGCAGCCAGAGTGCTCCTTAGAGGCCTAGATGGCTAAATTTTGTCTCTCATACTTTGGACATATTGTCAGGAGGGACCAGTCGCTGGAGAACAATATCATGTTTGGTAAATTGGAGGGTCAGAGAAAAAGAGGAAGATCCCCAATGAGATTGATTGGCTAAGTGGCAGCATCGATGGACTCAAGTGTGGTAATAATAGGGAGGTTGGCCCAGTATCAGGCAGTGTTTCATTCTGCTGTGCATAGTGTTGCTATGGGTCTGTACCCACTCAACGGCACCTAACAACAACAACCATTAACACAGGAATCCTGATATGGCACAGTAGTATAAGCACTGTACTGCTACCCACAAGATCTACAGCTCAAACACACCAGCTACCTCTTGGAACCCCTGTACAGCATTGCTGTGAATCAGAACTGACTCAAAGGCACTTAACAACAACCATTAACATAATTATATTTATTTTTATTCTTCTTGCATCAACCATCAACACTCACAAAAGCAGCAGTCAAGAAATCAAATGTCATATTGCATTAAGCAAATCTTCTGTACACAACCTTTATAAACTGTTGAAAAGCAAAGATGTCAGCTTGAGGACTAAGGTGCACCTGACCCAAGCCATGGTATTTTCAATAACCTCATAGGCATGAAAAATTTCGACTGTGAATAAGGAAATCATAGAAGAATTGATGCTTTTGAGTTATGGTGTTGGAGGAGAATATTAAAAGTACCATGGGCTGCCAAAGAACAAACAGATCTGTATTGGAAGAAGTATAGCCAGAGTGCCCTTTGGGGGTTAGGATGATCAAACTTCTTCTCTCATAAATTGGATATATTGTCAGGAAGGACCAGTCGCTGGAGAGGGATATCATATTTGGTAACATGGAGGGTCAGAGAAAAAGAGAAAGACCCCCATTGAGATGGATTGGCAAAGTGGCAGCATCAATGGGCTCAAGCGTTGCAACAATTGTGAGGTTGGCCCAGGATCGGGCAGTGTTTCATTCTGTTGTGCATAGGGACGCATGAGTCGGTAACAACTGATAGCACCTAGAAACAGTAAAATTTATTTTTTAAGTGTATTTTAGAAAAATTCTATATTAAAGGGTTGTGATTGTTAATTGACATAAAGTCAGTTCCAACTTATAGCCAGCTTTATAGGTTTCTAAGCAGTGGCTAGTGGGTTTGAACTGCCAACCTAACAGTGATCAGTTCAGTGCTTATCCTACAGTGCCAAACCAGGGCTCTCAGTCAAGGGTAGTATTCTATGTCAGAACATGTAACTCACAGGTATAATAATAACATTTTATTAATAAATCAATTTCACTGCTGCTCAGGACCACTGAAGTTGGACTTTTGTTTTTGTGACAGTGACACTTCCAAAAACTTTGCTAGAAATTAGATCACAGGGTATAAACTTGGAGTCCAGAGATGGAGATCCAATAAAAAGACTATGAACTCCCTGAAATCATACTGAGCTTCTCTATGTGTGCTAAATGTATTTTTTAAAAAAAGAACAAACTTTTCATTGTGTATTGAGGGAAGGTTTACAGGCAAGATCATCAGTTTTACATTCAACAAAGAGCACACTCTTTCATTTCAATAATTACAATCTCCTCCATGTTCCCTATATCTACCTGCTTGGCTGACAGTTGAACCCAAGGGTGATTCAGGGCCATAGTCTCAGGCTCCTCCAGTCTCCTTCTGACCAGTAAACCTGGTATTTTTTGTATGGTTTTTTTGGATAGTTTTGAATTTTGTTCCACATACTTTGCAACACTCTTCAGGACCCTCTAATGTGATCCTTTTCAAAGCAGTTGGGAGAGGTAGCTGCGTACCATCATCACATGAAAGAGAAAACACAATCTTCAGCTGCCATCCTTTCCCTTTAAAGGCATGTTGATAAGTTTGAATCAATGTGTACAGTCTTTTTTTTTTTTTTTGAAAATTGAACCTCAAATTTAGTGATTTTTGGACACATTCTAGATCAGGTTACAGGTGAAAAGAAGCAAGAAATGTAGTGTAATATTTTGCTTCCATGAAGTATTTTCTTTCAGACAAGAACAATTGAAGGCTTGGCTTCATGAGTATGTGGTGGTGGTGGTGATTATGTGACATGGAGTCATTTCCGACTCATAGTGGCCCGTATAGTGTTTCTGAGGCTGTCTCTTTCATGGCACAGCTGGCAGTTTTGAAGTGCTGACCTTATGGTTAACAACCAACTCATAACCACTATGCTACTAGATTATATTCTGAGCTTAAAAAGAAAAGAAAGTGATTCTAGAAATATAAAATGGTGAAACAGATCAAGTGACGCAGTATATCAGGATGCAATTTGCTCCATGAAAGAAGCACTAGAACATGTGAGTAAGGGATGAAAGTGATGAGGACTTGGTTTAGATGAGAAAGCCAACTGAGAAATGAGATAAATACTAGGAATCCTTCACTGTCTTGAAGTCCATGAAAAAGGGAAATCATTTCCACCCAAAGTCCAGTTTGCTGTTCTTTCTTTTCTACTCTGCATTATTTTATTTCTTGATTTTGAGGTTCATGAAATATTTCTGAATTCACAGTCTGGAATTGACACTCAGAGGTTGAATCTTCTCTGAATGAAATCTAGTGACTTAAATGCACTGCTTGTCCTTGTGAGGATTGTGTTGTATTGCTTTAGGATAAGCATTGTTGTATTGCTTTAGGATAAGCATATGAACTACAAGGTGGTGATTCAAATCCACCATTCATTCTCCAGAAACCCTATACAGGGTTGCAACAAGTTGGAAACAATGTGAGGGCACTTAACAACGAGAGTCCTTGTGAAGGACTGAGAAATCATAGTGTACTTGCTGCCTTTGAAGAGCGTATATAACCTCATTGCTATTTTCTGTATGCCTCTGTTAAGTCATTATTAAAGTTTAACACTGAACTTCCATCTCAATATTCAGCTGAAAAGAAATGTTTCATCTTTTAAGTGTTCTTCTTGCTGTCATAGGTATGCAACTTTGGAATTTATCACAACTGTAGTTTATTTCTTATTTGTACCATTAATGTTATTTGTCTGTTATAATGAACCATACTCTACATGTAAGCAGAAATTATTTATTTTTGTTCATTGTTAATCATAGTTAAAAATATATATACAACTAATGACCTTAACATAAAATGAATAATTATAGAATATTAGTATTTAGGTATTTTAACCTGTTCCTCTAAATTATCCACCCTACAGAAACTATGGGACATGAAAACATCACAGAATTTATCCTCTTGGGACTGTTCAGTGATGAGGATGCAAAGGCCGCCTGCTTTGTGCTTTTCTCACTTTGCTATCTTGCCATTCTCTCCGGAAACCTGCTCATTCTGATTACCATCAAAGGCAGCCACCTGAGTGAGCAGCCCATGTACTTTTTCCTAAGCTATCTGTCTTTCATGGATGTGTGTTTCACCTCTACAGTGGCCCCCAAACTCATCACAGACTTACTGGCCCAGCGAAAGACCATCTCCTACAACAACTGCATAGCCCAGATGTTTTATGCCCACTTCTTTGGTGCCACTGAGATCTTCATTTTGGTTGCCATGGCCTATGATCGCTATGCAGCCATTTGCAGACCCCTTCACTACATGGTCATCATGAGCAGAAAGGTGTGCTACATTCTGGTGATAGCCTCTAGTGCCGGAGCATTTATCCATTCCATCATGCAAGTGTTGATTATTGTCAGACTTCCTTTCTGTGGTCCCAATGAGATAGACCACTATTTCTGTGATATATTCCCACTGCTGAAGCTGGCTTGCACTGATACGAAGCTGTTAGTGATAATAATCATTACTACCACCGGTGTGTCATCCATTTTGACCTTTGTTTCCTTAATTATTTCTTACATAATCATCCTGTCCATTCTGAGGACCATCTCCTCCAAGAGCCGACACAAAGCGCTCTCTACCTGTGGCTCTCACATCACTGTGGTGTTCATGTTCTTCTTGCCCCTCATCTTCACCTATGTCCCCACAACTGATTCTGTCAGTGACAGCAAGGTGTTTGCCCTGTTTTACACTATGATTGCTCCCATGTTTAACCCTTTCATCTACACTCTGAGAAACAAAGATATGAACAACGCCATGAGGAAAGTATGGTGTCGAGACAAGCTATCTGAAGGGATGTGACACATTTAGTATAGAGCTCTTTGTCTGATCCTGTCGTTGCCACAGCATCACTAACATTGTTCAGTGTAGCAGGTGCACAGGGGTGCTATGCTGTCATTAAAAGTTGCAAGCATTAAGAGAGAATACATGGGGGTCACTCTCATTCTGTATTGAGTGTTCCTTGTTTCTTCAAAAGAGATTGATTATACATACAATCTACAGAGCTATGCCAACTCAGATGGTCTAGAATTTACTCTATTCTTCATGATTCCAGACAGAGTGGGAATTATTATACTTTTATCTGAACAGATAGATATGAAGAAACTTCAAGAAGTTTATGGGAAAATAGAATTTAAAGATAAAAATTTTAAATATTAACTTTATCTTAACACAACCTCCATCAAAGTCAAGATACTCTTAAAATCAATGTTACCAGCCATTTAACCAATTCTGAAAGAACTGAGTGTCCTGGAAATTGAACCATGTCAGTCCAGGCTTTTCCACATTATGAACTGAATTTTTTAAAAAGGCTGATCTTAAAGATCTTATTATTTTTCAGATTAGGGTGAAAATGAATTAGGGAGGAGTCAAATTAAGACTATAAATTGGATGCCTAATGATATCACATCAAAACAGTTACAAAATTGTCCTTTCTTGATGAGAAAGATGAATGTGCTGGAGCACTGTTGTGGTGAAGGGCTTTGGGAAAGCTTTCCTGGGTATTTTACTGCTAAAGCTTTGGATAACTTTCCCACAACACTCTCATAGTCAGCTTGTGCTTTCATTCTTTGGCCTGTCAGAAAGTCAGCACACAAAGGACCCTGAGCATCATAATGAACTGTTGCCAATACCTTTACTCTTGACCAATCTCCCTGCACTTTCGCAGGCATACTTCATCTCTTGGTAGCCATTGCTTTGATTGTACTTAGTTTCAGGATTATATTGGTAAAGTTGTATTTCATTTCCTATTAATATCTTCTAAGAAATACTTCAGGATATTAGTCCTACTTGTTTAAAATTTCCATTGAAACATCTGTTCTTTGCAACTGATCTGGGAGCAACAGTTCTGACATCCTGTGAGCAGAAAGTGTGCTCATCTTTAATTTTCAATCAGAGTGGTGTAAACTGAACTAGTTGAAATGTCTAAGGTGTTAACTACTTGTTAATCAATTAGGGCACAAGATTAATTGTTTCCTTGCAAATTGATGTGAATGTTTTGGCACTGCAGGATATCTTCAACATCATTTCATTCCTTTTTAAAATGAGGTACCCATTTGTTAGTTTCTAATTTCTTTGGAGCATTGTCCTCATAAAGGTTTCTATAAAGCATCAATGAATTCAACATTCTTCCTCCCAAGCTTTACAATAAATTGGATATTTGTTATGGCTTTACTTTTAGCAGAATTCATGTTGCTTTTATAGGAGCTATTTTAAAACTGACATCTTATCATTCTTAGTGCCTCAAATTAGATCAAGTTCTGTGATGTTATAACAAGTTCTCATCCACTGAGGTCCAGTCTAATCCACCTCATGGCAACCTTATAGGACAAAGTAGAGCTGCTCCTTTGAGCTTCTGAAATTGGGAATCTTTATGGGAGCAGATAGACTCATTTTTCTCCCATGGAGTTACTGGTGGGTTTGAACCAACAAAATTGTGGTTAAGAGCCCAATGCTTAACCCACTGAGCCACCAGGGGTCCTTTATAACAAATTAGTTGCTATTGTTAAGTACCATTGAGTCAGATTCTATTCATAATATCCCTGTATAGGGTTTCTGAAGAGTGGCTGGTGAGTTTGAACTACCAATCTGGCAGTTCAAACTGACCTTGCAGTCCAGTGCATTATCCCACAGCACCACATAAGGACTCCTTATAATAAATGAATATGAAATTTATTTTAGTACATTTTTTTTAAATCCAAGCATAGTTTTTTCAAACTATACATTTTTCATGAACTCTTCAAACCTTGACTGAAACAACTTTTATAAATAGACACACGTTCTAGACACTTTCAGTTTTTGAAGGTTTCTATTAAAATAGAAAATAAAGCCATACCAAAAAATATTAGCAGTATTATATGTTTTGTCCTTGCAGTGAACAAAGTAGGCAATGTTACATAGTTTTACTATTCATAATATCAGAAGTCACTGTCCTTAATTCTGTTTCATCTGTTATACATAAGGTCACCCTGAGTTGGAGCTAACTGGAAAACTAACAACAATAGCAACTCGATTTGCCATAGCGCCACTTCCGCCTCACGGTGACCTTATATAAGGTTTCTGAGGCTATAAATATCTATGGGAGCAGAAAGCCTCTTTTTTCTCACAAAGCAGATTGGTAGATTCATCTGCTAACCTTGTGGTTACCAGTCTAACACATAGCCCAGTATGCAACCAGAGCTCCTTATATATGTAGTATTCCAATAATTGAAGTCTAAAATTGGATGATGAACATTTTTTTTTTTTTCTTTTTCAAAATTCTATAAATGTATATCTAAGACTTAGTTGTGAACTCTGGTGGCACAGTGGTTAATAGCCCATGTGCTACCCAGGAGATCAGCAGTTTGAACCCACCAGTGGATCCTTGAGGTAAAGACTTGGCAATCTTCTCCAGTAAAGATTATAGTCTAGAAACCCCTATGAAGCAGTTCTACTCTAACATTATGAATCAGAAACTGACTGGATGGTGCTCAGCATCACTTATTTATAATCTTCAGGAGTATACATATTGATGCACTTTTCAAAGTACAGTATGGAATAATATGTCACACCCTGTCAATGATCCTAAATTTAAGAAGGCACATAGATGAATAGATAGATGTTCCAGATATATAATTTGTTCATCTGCATTGTTCCATGCAAATAGAAAAATTTGAGATATTCTTTAACCATTTATACTATGAAAAGTTGTCTGCCCTCTAATTGAGCAAGCTGTCACAGTATGGGCAATAAAGAAAATGAGACTAAGAAACATTGGTACCAATTGAAGGCTGTGAAACAGGCCAATAGTATCTTTGGCACATTGAGGCATCTTCTTCAATTATAGAAGATTCCCTGAGCTTTGTAAGCTGGCAGAGAATCTTGAAGATCATGTACTGATGTCCACGACAACTCATAAGAAAAATGGGTAAAATTTCACCAAGTTAGCAAATATCAGAGAACCAGAATTGGGATATTCTCCTTCCTCTACACTACAGTTCCAATCCCACCCTTGCCCCCACCCTACTCCCCAAAATTATTTATACCTAAAGTTTTATTTCTCCATGTACAACAAGAATCCAAGTTTCAAGATGAGGGGTACTTTTCTAGAAATTAGCTGAAGGATCAAAGAAGATTTCGGCAACAGCTATTCTCTTTTCAAAATTCCACATGTGCACTGTCTGAAAAAAAATCATATTACTTAGGGCCCCAAGAAGAGGGATAGAAGTGATCAAATATATTGAAAATGATGCACAAAAAAATCATACCAAACCAACTCAGGATCTACTTTTGATGTTGGTTTGTTGATGATTACCTTGTGGAAGGAATTTCCAATTCAGGAAGGTAAAGGCAGACAGAGATGTTCATAGTGGTAAGGGGTTGTGCCTAATTCCGGTGTTTACTTTTAAGAAGCCTCTTGTTGGTGCATATGTAGGCCTCATTCTCTAGCCATGGATTGAATTTGTTTATTGTGACAAATTTTCTATTTTGTGTCTACCAAAAGGCAGGCCCTTCAGAAGTCTATTTGAACACAGATCATAGCTTTCTTTTGTTAACTCTTGTGTTGTACTTTATCAATATAGGAAGGGTTGAGAACAATCTATCCAGGTGTGTTTAATATGATATTGGTCTCTTCTTACATGCTATCCATGGACGAAATTGTAGAAGGATGTCTGGCTGCATACATGGGACTTAAAATGGCTTTTATGAATAGAAGCAAAGTTACATGCTTTCCTATATGTCCATTCTCTCAAATCTGACCGTTTTATATAGCTTCTGACAAATAACACAATAACAACAAAGCCCAAATGTAGAGGTATTGAGTTGGTTGGGAATATCGGTGAACCTAGGTGTTACCGAGGAGCACTGTTCCAAAAGTTTTTTCTTGGCTGTCATATCTATGGAAACAGGTTTCCAGTTCTCATCTTACATGACACGGCTGTGGGGGTTCAAACTACCAGCTTTTAGTTTAGCAGCTGACTGTAAACTGATTATGACACTTAGAAGCATCTTTGCAAAGTACACTTCACCAAATATTTGTACAACTTTAAAGATTTAAGAGTATGACTGAAAATCCCCACTTTCACAGACTGTGCTGTTCTTGGATAAGTTAGCTCACTGTTGTTATTGTTATGTGCCATCTAGTCAGGTCTTACTCATAGCAACCCTGTAAAAATTTTCCAAGGAGAGGCTGGTGAGCTTGAACCGCCGACCCTGTTGTTCAAACTGACCATGTGGTTCAAATTGACCATGTAGTGTAACCCATTAACTCTACTAGGATGTCGATAATACTAAAGCACATAATAATAAAGAAAAAAGAAAATACAAGAGCATTTACATTTGACCTTGTTGTTAAGTGCCTTTGAGGCAGTACTGACTCATAATCACCCTGTAGGTTCCCAAGGAGCAGTTGGTGGGTTTGAACTGCCGACTTTGTGGTTAGCAGTTCAGTGCTTATCCTAGAGTGCCACACCAGAACTCTGAAAATTTGATCTTCATTGTATTTAAAAAACATAATAACTTCAACATAGATACGTTCTTGATCTTGGCAATGGAAGCAGAGAAAAGCTCTTTAAAAAAATTAAATGAGTGCATTAGGGTTTATGACCTGCATAGCAAGATTTAAGGCTATTTTTTTTCTTTTTTTTTAACTTTTTGGTCATTGAACATAAAATATATATTAAATATTTAACATCATATAGTTGAAGTAATTTAAAATAATTTATAAAAGCCAAGTCAATAAACAAGTTAAACAACAAAAAACACAACAACACAAAAATAGTTAAAAAAATTTTTTTTTGGCCTTGTCTAAGAAATACCTTTGGGAATGCTGGGAGGATTACTTTCTGCTCCCTTAAGTGCACTTCAATGTTCCTTTTAAAGCATGCAGCTCAGCTTCCTAGACCCTATGCATTTGGAAAACCGGACTTAGTTGCTCATTGCTATATCAAAGGGAAGAACGCAAGAGCACAATACTCAGCAGCATCTAACATTTCCCCTGCAGTTTTATAACATACATCTCATTCTCATGAAAAGTAAACAAAGTTTTTGATGTTTGTTTTAAATATAATTTGAAAGCTAGATTCCAAGTCTGTAGATTTTTCACAGCTATTTTTTTCTAGAAGAGCTGCATTTATGATTTTGAGTTAGAATAGATTTTTTTTTTTTTTTCATTTGCTGTCATGGGCTCAAAAAGTCAAGAACATCCTTCAGATAATGATTGAAATTGACTAACGGCAACTAGTGTGAGTTCTTCATTCCCTTCTCTGTCCTTTTCTCCGCTTTGCCTCTTCTTTTCCATTTTTCTTTTGCAGACATGAATTCATTTAAAGCCATATCTTTGAATATTCAAAGAATTAACCCTTAAAAAATATTTTTTCAATGAATATACTGAAAACATGATTGGTAGCTATCGTTTTATAATCTTTAGATCCTTTTTATTCTGAAGATAATTTAGCATATTTATTAGTTTGACAGATATATGAAAAGATTTGTTTTAATAGACAGTTGACCATGGGATGCAATCTTGAGATACTTGTCCCTAATTGGGGGCTGTTTGATTCTTTCACAAGAAGTTAAGCGAAATTGCCGATTTTTTAAAAACATTTTTTACTTTACTTCAACTAGAAAGGCAATGCTAAAAGTTTAGCATTTTAAAACATTATCATATGATTGAATAGTATAAGCAAAAAGAACAGCAATAATAAGAAAATGATGGCAATATTAATTGATGGTTTTGATAATTAATAAATGAGTTAGTGAATCACTTGATTACAAAGACTAGCTCTTTGTGGTTGGAAGAATTTATGAAGACTATTGTTCCTCATGTACCTATAAATAAATGGTGGTATGGTGACAGTGGTGGTGATGAGTTGAAGAGTTTGTTCCGATTCATAGTGACACTTTTTAGGGTTTCCGAGGATGTAAATCTTTACAGGAGTAGAAAACCAACTGCTGAACTTGTAGTTAGTAGTCCAACTTGTAACTCACTCTGCTACTAGGGGTCCTTAATGAATGAATAGAGTGATAAAAATAGTACCTATCGACGCTGCTAACCTCACAGTCACTAGTTCGAAACTACTAGCCATTCAGCTCGGAAACCCTATGCAGGTTCGCTATGAGTCAGAACACCACCGCACACCACCACTACCACCAACATCCATATGGTAAGTTCTATTGTTATCATTATTTGACAAAAAAAATGGATTGCTAATTGAAATTTGCAGTAATTTGTTCTTATTTTGAGTCAATGTACATCAGCAAATATAGGTCTGAAAATCCTTACGCCAGCCTGTTGCTCTCACCCCCAAACCCCCTTTTTGTCCCAATTCAAATAGCTCTTGTGGAAAAATTGCAGACAGAAATGTATCTTGCAAGTTATGTTTACATTTTATATGTACCTGGAATTCAAATAATGACAATTCACTGAATATAATAGCTAATGTATGTTGCTGTTGTTGTTAAGTGTCGTTGAGTCAGAGACCTTTTTGTATAGGGTTCACAAGGAGTGACTAGAGGCTTTGAACGATTGACCATGCCATTAGCAGTCCTGTGCTTATCCTACAGTGCCAGCACCTATGTATACAATGCTCTAAAGGAATTGAGAATCAATATGGTAAGTAAGGAAGAACAAGTTATGTAAAAGTTCACTGAATTTTAATTATGTTTTTTTTGCTTAGTTTTTGTTATGTTTTGTTAAATTTCACTCATTATGTAATGCGTTCTCCCTAAGCTTGAAATTTAATGAATTTCAAAATTAACTTTAAATACAGAAATAATATTATAATATAGTCTAGTGTGGCACTGATATGGTGCTGTGGGTTAATGTGCCAGACTGCAAAGCCATTTGAAAAAAGCAAATGGAAGAAATGAGGAGGTACAAGAGCTGAATAGAAAATTTCAAAGGTCAGCTCGAGAAGACAAAGTCAAATATTACAACAAAATATACAAAGATCTGGAGTCAGAAAACCAAAAAGGAAGAACATGATCAACATTTCTCAAGCTGGGGGAACTGAAGAAAAAATTCAACCCTCAACTTTTGTTATTGAAGGATTCTCTGGGCAAGTTATTGAATGATGCAGAAAGCATAAAAAGAAGATGGAAATAATATACAGATCTGATATTCAACCATTTCAAGAGGTAGCATATAATCAAGAGCCAATGCTACTGAAGGAGGAAGTCCAAGGTACATTGAAGGAATTGGCAAAGAACAAGCCTCCAGGAATTGATGGAATAAAAATTGAAATCTTTCAAGAAAGTGAGGTGGCACTGAAGGCACTCACTCATCTCTGCCAAGATATTTGTAAGACAACTATCTGGCCCATTCCAAAGTGAGGTGACCCAATGGAATACGGAAATCATTGGACAAGCTCTTTAATATCACGTGTGAGTTAAGTTTTACTAAAGGTAATACAGAAACAGCTGCAAGCATACATTCACAGACAACTCTCAGAGGTTCAAGCTGGATTCAGAAGAGGACGTGAAACAAGGGATATTATTGCTGATGCATCTTGGCTGAAAGCAGAGAATACCAGAAAGATGTTTGCATGTGCTTTACTGACTACGCAAAGGCTTTCGATTATGTGAATCATGACAAGCTGTAGACAACATTGCAAAGTGTGAGAATTTCTGAACACTTAATTGTGCTCATGAGGAATCTGTACTTGGACCAAGAGTCAGTTGTCGAACAGAGCATGGGAAGACGGAATGGTTTAAAATTAAGAAAGATTTGCGACAGGGTTGTATTCTTTCATCATACTTATTCAACCTATATGCTGAGCAAATAATCCAAGACGCTGGGTTATATGAAGAAAAACGTAGCATCAGGATTGGAGGAAGACTCATTAGCAACCTGCAATATGCATATGATACAACCTTGCTTGCTGAAAGTGAAGAGGACTTAAAACACTAAGGAAGATCAAAGAGCACAGCCTTCATTATGGAATGCATCTCAATGTAAAGAAAACAAAATTCCTCACTACTGGACCAATAAACCGCATTCTTATCAATGGAGAAATGATAGAAGTTGTCAAGGACTTCATTCTTCTTAGATCAACTATCGACACTCATAGAAGCAGCAGTCAAGAATTCAAACGACGTATTGTATTAGGCAAATCTGCTGCACAAGACCTTTTTAAAGTGTTGAAGAGCAAAGATATCACCTTCAGGACTAAGGTGCGCCTGACCCAAGCCATGGTATTTTCGATAATTTCATATACATGCAAAAGCTGGGCAGTGAATAAGGACCATAGAAGAATTGATGTTTTTGACTTATAGTGTTGACGGAGAATATTGAAAGTCCGTGGTCTTCCAAAAGAACCAACGGATTTGTGTTGGAAGAAGTGCAGCCAGAGTGCTCCTTGGAGGCTAAGATGGCCAAACTTCATCTGTCATACTTCGGACATATTGTCAGGAGGAACCAGTCACTGGAGAAGGATATCATGTTTGGTAAGGCTGAGGGTCAGAGAAAAAGAGGAACACCCCCAGCGAGATGGATTGACCGAGTGGCAGCAACAATTGTCTCAAGAGTGGCAAGAATTGTGAGATTGACCCAGGACCAGGCAGTGTTTCGTTCTGTTGTGTATAGTTTCACTATGAGTCGGTACCGACTGGATCACACCTAACCACAAGAACAACAACTTTGTTTGCCATAACTTTACAAAATACTTCAATATTAGAACATGTATGCTAATCCTTTTTATTCTTTTGAATTTGTGAGTTAGCTTTTCAGATTTCACAAATTTGAATATGCTGATTGAATTGGGAAGACTAGCATCTTTCCTATATTTACCCTTTGTAACCATTAACATGAAAGTCCTGGTATTACACTTTAGGATAAGCACTGGACTAGGAACCACCAGTCATTGTTTCAAACCCACCAGCTACTCCTTGGAAACCCTATACAGCATCACTGTGAATTGGAACTAACTCGGCATTTAACAACAGCAACTATTAACATAACTCTAGTTGCTTTTATTTTATTTTAATATGTATTTTGGTAAAATTCTATATTTATGGGGTTGTTGTCGTTAATTACCATTGAGTCAGTTCCAACTAATAGTGACCCTTTGTAGCATTTTCAATGAGTGGCTAGTGAGTTTGAACTACCAACCTCACAGTTAACCGTTCATTGCTTATCCTACAGTGATGAACCAGGACTCTCTTTAAGGGTAGGATTCTATTTCCAATACCTGTCAGGACTTATCACTCACAGTTAAAAGAATAACATCTCATTAATAAATAAATTACACTGCTGTTGAGGAGCATTGCTAATTACTTTTGTTTTTGTGACAATGATACTTCCAGAGATTTTCCTAGCAATCAGATAAAAAGGTGTGAACTTGGGGTTCATGAATGGGATTCCAATAAAAAGTCTATGAACTCCCTGAAATCATACTGAACATTTGTGTATGTGTTACATGTATCATTTAAAAAACTTTTTATTGTGAATTGAGTGAAGGTTTACAGACAAGATAATCAGTTTTACATTCAACAAATACCACACTTTACTTCATTTCAATAATTGCAATCCCCTCCATGGAACAACAGTTTATCCTGCTTCCTCCCTGTGGTTCATACCTCTATTCCACACACCATCCTTTCGCTTCTCAACTGTGTCCTTAGGTACATGGTGCCCCTTTGATTTTAAATGATTGATGGTTCCATCATTCATAGTGAGCATACTTTACTAGTGTTTTTGTTTCCCCTATATATCTATCTAACGAGTTCTGGTAGTGTAGTGATTATGAGTTGGGCTGCTAACCTCAAGGTCAGCAGTTCGAAACTACCACCCTTTCTAAGGGAGAAAGATAAGGTTCTCTGCTCCTGTAAAGATTTACAGCCTCAGAAACCTTATGCAGGGTCACTATGAATCAGAACTGAATCCATGGTACTACACCACCACCATAAACCTGTCTACTGCTTGGCTGAAAGTTGGGCTGGGAGGGTGAGTTTCTTTCCAGACCTACCTAGTTGAAGGCCATGGTCTCAGGTTCCTTGAGTTTTTCTGGCCAGTAAACCTGGTGTGTGTATGTTTTAATAGTTTTGTGTTTTGTTCCACATATTTTGCCGCTCTATCCAGGACCCTCCAAATGCGATCCCAATTTAAGAAGTTGGTGGCGGTAATTGTGCACCATTGTTCTATGCATTTTTATGAAACAATTGGATGATGGGAATCCCTGAAAAGTAAAATGCATTCTTCAACTGCCACCCTTCCCTTTATGTTGTTGTGTTGTTGTTGTTTAGTGCCGTCGAGTCGGTTCCGACCCATAGCGACCCTGTACAGGGTTTCCGAGGCTGTAAACCTTTACGGGAGCAGAACGCCTCATCTTTCTCCCGCGGAGCGGCTGGTAGTTTCGAACTGTTGGCCTTAAGGTTCGCAGCCCGATTCGTAACCACTACGCTACCAGAGCTCCTAAATCTGAATCTATGTGTAGGGTTTATTATTTTTCAAATTTAGCAATTTTTTGACACATTCTAGATCAGATTACTACAGAAAGGAAGTAAGAAATGTAGTGCAATATTTGCATCAAAGAAATATTTACTTTCAGACAAGATCAAATCAAGGCTTAGCTTCATGAGTATGTAGCAAGCCTGAAGGGAAAAGGAAATGACTCTGGAGATATAAGGTGGTGAAATAGATCAAGTGACGAAGTATATCAGGATGCCATTTGCTCCATGAGAGGAAGCGCTAGAACGTGTAAGAGATGAAAGTGATGAGGATCCTTAGTTCAGATGAGAAAGACTACTGAGAAATAAGATAAATACCAGGAAATCATAATTGTTTTGAAGTCCATGCAACAAAGAAATCCTTTCCACCCAAAATTCTCTTGCTGTTCTTTCTTTTTTTTTTCTCTTCATTTTTTAATTTCTTTATTTTAATGCTCATGAAATGTTTCTGAATTCACCATCAGGGATTGACACCCAGAAGCTGATTTTTTTCCAGCTGAAGTCTAGTGACTTAAATGTATGCTAGTCCTTGGGAGGAGTCCTGGTGTGGCACTGTAGGACTAGCCAGGTCGACAGGAACTGAAAGGTGGTGGTTCAAACTCACCGGTTGCTCCTCAGAAATACTAAGTAGGTTCGATATGAGTTGCAACTGACTTCTGGGCACTTAACAAGAGCAACAGTCCTTGTGAAGG
Source organism: Chrysochloris asiatica (assembly GCF_000296735.1). Taxonomy (NCBI): domain Eukaryota; kingdom Metazoa; phylum Chordata; class Mammalia; order Afrosoricida; family Chrysochloridae; genus Chrysochloris; species Chrysochloris asiatica. The sequence continues at coordinate 259,643 of NW_006409177.1, forward strand.
ATTGAGAATACACAGTGTTCTTCCTGCCATTGAAGAACAGATGTAACCTGATTCCTGTTTTCTATATGCCCCTGTTGTTGTTGTTAAGTACCATGGAGTTGGTTCTGACTCATAGTGACCCTGCACAGGGTTTCCGAGGCTGTAATTCTTTATGGGAGCAGAACGCCTCATCTTTCTCCCACGGAACCGCTGGTAGTTTCAAACTGCCAGCCTTGAGGTTAGCAGCCTGATTCATAACCACTGTGCTTCCAGAGCTCCGTATATGCCCCTACTAAGTCATTTTCAAGTTTAACACTGAACTTGCATCTGAAAATTCACCTGAAAATGAATGAATCTTTTAAGTGTTCTTCCTGCTGTTCATAAGTACGCAACTTTGGAATTTATCACAATTGTAATTAATTAATTGTTTGTGCCATTAATGTTATTTGTCTGGTGTAAAGAACCATGCTTTATATATAAGTAGAAATTACATATTTTTTGTTCATTGCTGTGCTGCTTAAAGTGTAGAACAAGGGAATCATAGTTTAAAAAATAGAAATTAAAAAAATATACGACTAATGCACAAGATCTTTTTAATTAAAGTGTTGAAAAGCAAAGATGTCAGCTTGAGGACTAAGGTGCGCCTGACCCAAGCTATGGCATTTTCAATAACCTCATATGTACGTGAAGGTTGAACAGTAAATAAGGAAGACCGTAGAAGAATTGATGCTTTTGAGTTGGAGTTGAATATTGAGTTGAGATGTTGGAGGAGGATATTGAAAGTGCCATGGCTGTCCATAGAACCAACAGATCTGTGTTGGAAGAAGTGCAGACAAAGCGCTCCTTGGAGGCCAAGATGGCCAAACTTTGTCTCTCATATTTCAGACATATTGTCAAGAGGGACCAGTTGCTGGAGAAGGATGTCATGTTTGGTAAGGTGGAGAGTCAGAGAAAAAGAGGAAG